>NC_077224.1:22407424-22460570 GCF_024763615.1 Phlebotomus papatasi
ATTTCCGAACTCCTTTTAGTTAAATCAGTCTTATACGGTGAGTATACAGTAAAGAGGACTAGAAATAATTTACCGTGTATGAAACTGGGCAAGTACTTATAAGCATAAATCAAAAGTGTTGAGCTCAGGACAATTTGTATTAATAGTCTCCGTCTCCCTCCAATAGATATTTCCCTGAAAATTGAGACAAAATTCCTCAGTTTCCATAAATTTCAGCTTGACCATCTCTTCCTGAAAAATACCGTCCACTTTACTCCTTGTATAGAGAGCGATAAACCATCAAACAATTTTCTATGACTAGCAAAACAAAAGAGTCTCCATGGTGAAAAGGCTTTCCAGGGGGATGGATGGGGATTTGGGTAGTGTGAAAAATTGGAAACAAAAGGCGAAAATGTATATGTGTGTAAATTATTGAGGTTCATCCGAAAGAGTTTTAAATGGTTTTTCTATTTGTCAATTTTCATTAGAGAATTTTTCAGTTGAACATGGCTTTTTTTCACAGGGGCTGTTTTTTTCTGACAGCATTTTCGCCAATTAAGCTCATGATGAATGTCATGTATTGGAAATTTTTGTATGTGTTAAATCTCCTACTTCTGGGAATATTTTGGCCAATTTCCATAAATCATGGTGTCAATCAATTTCAGGTTTATACTATATTGTTGTTAATTTTTTTATTACGCATTTTTGTTAGAGAAAAAGAGCCATTTTTAGTGCGTATTAAATTCATTTAGGGAGAACATTTAACTGTGGTATTCGGAGTTTTTGAGTAAATTTATGTTACGATATGGAAAATTTTGAGAAATTCTCCGAACCACAGAAACATATTCCAGGGTGAAAATTAAGGCTATAATTGCTAAGAAGAGAATTCTGTGGCGGAAGGGGTTTGGGATGAGGGTTCTTTATTCCCCACAGTGTGTTTATTATCGAGTTGCGATGTTTCTGCTTTTCCCCAAAAGTAAATTTGCCATAAAGAGCTTTGTCGCCAATTTGTAAAAGCGCCCAATGGGGGATGCTCGAATTTTTGCCTCCTTTCAGCTATAGGGATGAGGATTGTAAGAGAGAAATGTGCATTGTTGTAATATTTAAAGGGAATGAATATTCTCTGAGTCTTTCCATCTTCCCCCGATCTCATTCCAAACTCCTGACCATATAGGAAGTCAAATGGAGTTCTTCTCCCGGACACACAATCTGAGTTGTAGTGGCCCTACATTAATTTTCCCGGATTATATGACCGTTATTTTCTCAGTTACACAAGTAAACAGACACCGAAATATAGTTACAGGGCACTGAAACTTAATGTTTTGCTTCTACAAATGGTCGAAGCAGTTTGCGTTTCCTCATTTTCCATGGTGAAAAGTGGCCAAGCAAGATACATTTATATCAACACAAATGAAAGCTTTTAAAGTTTGTTTAAATATTGGAAAAACTACCAAACAGAAGTCCAGAGGGGAATTTTAGTCTTTTGCATGAATGAGATTTATTTAGAAAACTCAAAATTTGGCAAACAGGTATATTAAATAATCATAATATCTGAAAACTTTGAAAGATAATAGCAATAATAATTAAATATTTAATTTAGGAGATTCAGCATAGGGTAAAGTGAAACAAGTTGGACATGGCTTTTTTCTTGATAAATACAGTACAAAATTTGTTTTTAAGCACAAGGAACCAAATTATAAAACTAAAGCACTAAAACTATACAAATAAAATTGAAGTATTAAATTTATCAAGAAAAAAAGCCTTGTCCAACTTGTATCACTTTACCCTACTTCGTTTACTTTAATTTAAGCAAATTCCTTCAGTTATTTTCGTTTTTCGCACAAAAACAAATCAGTGAAAAAACATCGGAAAACTATTAAATTTCTCATGAGTTTTCTATTATTCAAATTTAAATATTTAAAACTCGGCGAAGTGCTCTAATTTGTAAGCTCGTACGTTTCATATAAAATAGGGTTTCTGATGACGATAATACAAAATAAATAGACACAAGTTGTTTATGGCTCCTGTAGGGTGCCGGCATTACTTATGGCCAGTCTATACTTGTGGCCTCCTAACAGAAATCTTCAATTTTTTCTCATAAATTGATTTCGAGGAACTACAAATTTAGGAATATTTAATGTGCTATCATTAAACGAAACTTTTGAACTAATTTACTTTTATATTCAGGTAGAATATTACTTATATTGCGAAAATCATTTCCGTGATGCGTTCGATGATTAAAAATACGTCAATTCGTTAAGAAATGTATTAACGATCTTACAATTTTTAATGACTAAATTCTATATCTTCAAATGCAAATATTTAGTTGTATTTTTAAAAACTTCTTTCCTTAGTAAATATATTTCCTACCTTTACTTGATTTTCAAGATTTTTGAAACAATAAATGGTTAATAAAGACAAGGCCATAAGTTATGACGAATTTGATAAGACTACTAACTTGTGGCCGCGACATTTGACACGTGCTGCCCTCACACGACGTGTATCGCAATTTGATTTGGAGAATTGTCAATCAGATTGTTTTGGTTCAGTGAATCAGAATTTTTTGGCAAATATCTATGAAAGTTTAAGGTAAGCGTTGAAATCGTAATATAAAATTGCTTGTAAATGAATATTGTCTCTGATCTCATTTATTTTTCCCATGAACTTGCATTTTGCTGTAGATAACCTAACTTTTTCCTCTCTTAGGATAACAACACCAATGAAAAATAAGAGAAAACAACAAAAAAGAGCCCTAAGAGTCCAACTCAGAGGATGCGAGGATAATTGAGAAACATTGAGAATAAATTGACCACGACCAGATTATTCCAGTCCTTCCAGTTGTACCACATTCCTCACGTAAAACTTTGCAATAAAGTCTCCGGAAGAAATTTCATCACGGAGGCTTTCACAGTGTCTCTAGGAAAGGAAACAAATGAGGATATCGTAAGGTGGGCTCTTCATGCAGCCAAATATGTTTTTTTTTTAAAATCACGAAAGCCGGATTACCGGTCACCGTGAAGGGGAATCACTATTAATAGTACAGTGATCAATTATGACGAAAAGCTTTGAAAAACTATTATAAAAACCATGTAAATAAATAATAAAAAATATCATATTACTTAAAATTACTTCCTTTTCTTTTGTGCTAAAATTATTTTATTACTAAGTCAGTTTTATATCATTTAAAATTGTGTCCATAAGTTATTCCACGAGTGGCCATAAGTTCGTAAAAGAGACCACAAGTTATGAATTTCACATGCTCGGAAAAATCACATATTTTCCGACGGTTTCCGGATTTTCTTTGTAAATTCATTTGAATTTATCGAAAGAAACTACATGAAAGAACCTACAGTTAAAATTTTGCTTCAATTGATTAAAAAGGTCAGCAGCTATAAGCAGATATATTCTTAATGTGGCCATATGTAATGCCTGCACCCTATGCCTTTTAGATCTGGAAAATTTCGAGAAATCAATGTTCACATCCTTTTTTTTCACAATGCTAATACATATGTCTATCCCACTCTTCGCACTCTTCTTCTTCACTTAAACATCATAAAAGATTTAATTTAGTTCAATGTTCAATCTAATTTGTGGTGTGAAAGAATGGGATAGACATAATAAGAATGTCTGACGATGAAAAAGAAGTGAATTTTGATTTCATGAAATTTTCTTGATCTAGAACATGTCCCTGAAATATTAATCAATTCGGCATAAGGGCAGAATCATATTGACAGTAAAATGCTCACCGTATTTCGTTAATTTACGCATTTTCATTGCAATTCTTACGCAAATTTTCCATTACATTTTGTTGAATGTTCAATATTTTATATAGATGAATTGCCCAATATTTAGGATTGATGAGAAGCTCTTTTTAGAGTCATGGATGCAGCCAGGATTTCAACAAGAGGGGAGCCAAATTGAAGAACTATCCCCAAATGAACTCGTTTTTTCGAACGCAAAGAACAAAAATTTCCCCCAAAAATTTGTAAAAATAAGCTTAATTATTATGACTTTGAACATACTTAAAAATCAATAAAAGGAAAAGCGTTTTCATGGATCTGATTATCCTTTTGTTCCTGGAAATTGCACTTTAAGCTTGAGGATCCCAAAAACGATGTATGTTCTTAGAGACCGAAAAAGCTTTTTGAACTTTATATGCTTGAAAATCATAACCAGTCTTATTAGGTGAGATTCTTAACAATCTCACCTACTATTTTAATCCGATTTTGATGATTTTGAGGGGTCCAGATAGCACATAATCAAACTTAATTGATTTACAAAAAATATTAGCTTTTATGTTTTGAAGGAAAAGGGATTAAAAGCACCTTCCGTGTTTTTTTTTAATTTCTTACGAAGATTTAAACAAGTTTTCTGTTACAAATTCACAAAATAAATTAATTTTCAAATCGATTTTTTTTATAGTCAACTTATTTTCAAAGGCGAAAACACTCCATAAAAAAATCGAGTGGAAATTCTGATAAAAGAATATGTTTTACATGTTTAAAATCAAGAATTTAATTAAGCTTTTCGTTGAAGAAATTGGCAAGGAAATTTTGATCAAAAACGAACCGATAATATGGTGTTTTTAGAGTTTCAAAAACTTTCTTTCAAAAGTTGAATTCTGACCTTATTTTGATTATTTTGAGGCTTGATGTGGAAAGCTTTCTAGCTAGATATTTCCTAAACCTGTTCCATAGCGACATTGTAGCTCTTCCTATATTGTTCAAAAATTACCTTGATCGTATTTAGCAATATCTGAAATTCGATAAATTCGAAGATATCGGCGATTAACAGAATCACAGATTGGCATAATTTAGAATCACAGAATACCGAACTGAATTATTAAGTGAAGAACACATTTGGAATCATTAGAATCACATGGGAATCCCATGGCATAAAAAATGAATATGGATACAAATTTTCGATCTTGAGTAACCCCTTGGTCAATCCGCTGAAGGCAGCCCTTCTTCTTGAATGGGCTCACATGCTGGAGTCTCATTTTCGGGCAGCGTTCGATACTTTCATTGATTTTTATTATTATTAATCGCATCGAAACACTTTATTTGTATTACAGTGTAATCTTTACAATGTGCTCGTATTGGAAGAATGTGTTGATCGTAGATCGCACAGGAACGCCTTTCTCGTAATGGGGATGCTTCTTCTATGTTCCCGGAGTTGCCAACGGTTTTGCCTATTGCGCCACTGAGATCCCCCGTTCATTGATTAAGACAAGGCTTATTATCCATTAAAAAGGTGATTTTATTCAAAATTTTAAATAGATTCTCAAATGTTGACTATTCTGACTTTTTCTCGTTTACGTCAGTAAATTTCATTTTCAAATAAAAAAAAAGCACTTTAATAAGTTCCAGTTCAATTGACCCACCCTGTTTATTTATTGTAGCTCACAGATTGAGCATTTTCCTATACTATTTCGATTTTCATTCAAGGAGACGATTGAGAATTAAGATACTCCAGGAACTCTCAAGTGGCTTCAACGCAAGTGAATTTCTTTTTGAAAGCTCTTACTTGGCACCATTGCATTTCACGTGGCTATTTTGATGTGCATTCCAGGTGTGCAATTGAATTTTAGTGCCCCGGGAGGTGGTCTATGAAAGAGCTAGCCTCCCTTGGTGTCATCCTGATCCAATTTAATTCCCCTGAATGCACCTTTTATTCCCACAATTTACTTTCTAGAAACATCGTCGACATGACGTAAACTAACTGTTGGGTATATTGCTCAATTGGTCTTTTTACAGACAAAATTCTTCCTTTTTTTTTTGCTAAAATCATTTTCTGTGACAAAGACCTTCTTTAAAAGATATGGAATGTGAGAATTCTTTGGAGAATTAGTTTTATTTAAACAAATAATATTCTCGAGATGAGTAATTTATTTTGTCGACTATACAAATGTGTGTGGTATTATTCTGTGTTGAGCTACCTAAACCACGAAAATCCTATGGTGAATAAGATACGGGGGGGATACGGGTATGAGGGTGTATAAGAAAATGAAAACATCTTTACACATAGTTAATTAATTTTCATTTAATTAATTAACTTATCGTAGTTCATGAAGACCTTAACTTGTAATTAATGATTGTGCTTTTTCTGTTCCTGCATTTCTTTTTCATGGTTGATGCTTTTGGCTTAATGGTTTTGGCTCTTACAGATTTTTTTTTCTCTTGTGCTAAGATGCTTGATTTGGCCCGAGGGATCATGACAGGAATGTGAGGGTGATACTAGGTGGTTTTGTTGAGCTATAACAGGGAACCCCAAGGAAAAAACACATAACTTTATATATACTGAGAAAATTTTGCGATGGTATATTCAACAAATCGTGTTTTTAGATTTTTCTTTGTGAAAAGCAAGAAAGAAGGTAGGGGAAGGCTTTCAAGCTTCGTGCACCTACCAAAGCTACCAATGCAAGTGAAAATTTGTTTTTAAGCACAAGGAACCAAATTATAAAACTAAAGCATTAAAAATATACAAATAAAAATGAAGTACTAAATTTATCAAGACAAAAAGCTCTGTCCAAATTGTACCATTGTCCAACTTGTACCACTTTACCTTAAGCCATGAAATTGATAAAAATTATGTGTGGAAAATCACGTTAATTGAAAAAACTAAAAATACTAATACATAGACTTATTATCGTAAACAATGCAATCATTTCCACGAAAATATACTTCAAATTAATTCCAATTTCTAATTCTATACTTCTTGATCTTTTTTACCGAGTGGTATTTCTACTAACCTGATAGTAGAATTTTATATGGATGATGGTAAATTTAACATTTTCATTTTTCTCGGTGTAGAGAGACAGAGCAAAAAAAGAAAGCTGCTGCATGAAGCTTTTGCTGGCGTATAATTTCAGTATAAACCAATTTACCTTTTATAAGTTTATTTTTGGGGTTTGGGATCTTCTTAATTTTTCATGAATCCATTTTCCTCTTCCCCCATTTTTCGACTGAATTTTTCCACCAACACCTTCATTTGAGAGACAGCAGATGGTATAGGAAAAGTGTGGCAAGTTACGGGAAATAAGAGAGAAAGGAAAATTTTCAGCTTCAAACATTTTTTTGTGTGAATGGAAAGAAAAAAAAAAACTTTCTAGAGACTTCAAGGGTCAATTTGATCATAAAACGTTTAACAAAAAGGAATATTCTATGGCGGAAATGGTCCTCAAAAGTGGAGGATGCAACCAAGGTTATTTTTTGTTTCGAGCAAAAATATATTTAACCCTCCATCCGCTGAGGAAGTGCCGGATTCCTGTGGAAAAAAATCACTGTTCTCGTGGGAGTTTGTAATGGAAAATAAATTAATTATAGGGGAATTTCTTTTTGTAGCACAATTTACAAACATAATTAATTCAATTAGCTGAAAATACGTCCAAAAAATTATATCAATATTCAGAGATAACAGACATAAAGGCATCTTCTACGGGGGAATTTCAAAATGCACCCCACTGTGCAATGCACCGGTGAGTCTCGGGAAATCTCCCCTAGTGGTTCGTTCCTGGGATAAATTTTCTCCATCCTCTGTTATAATTTTCCCAAATTGTGCATTAACTAAAATAGATAGTCTGGCAGACTTTATATTTTATTTCGAAACGTTTCGAACGTCAATCACATAGTGTTTTACAATCAAAGAATTTGTTAAAGAGTGATTAAGTTAATAATTATGCCTGCTGACGAACACTTTATAACGAAGAGGAGATAGGGCACCTATTCCCTATATCAAAGGCGTCCTACCGCAGGATTTTATACCAATATTGTTGCAGCTGATCCGCTTTTGCCAGCCCTCCAGGCTTCTTCCTTGTTGAATTCTTTTTTTTTATATATTTAATAAGTCCTTGAATTCTTTTAACATGAATATTCCGCGTTTTTGAAATCTTATCTAGCAAGTTCTTTTTCTGTTCCGTATTAGAGAACCGTGGATGTCTGAGGTTCCATAATACTTCGTGCTCTTTCATTTCATATATAACGGGATATATGTCCTTAAATTTAAAAAAAAACATGTAACCAAATAATTATATTATTCACTTAATAAAAACTCACTGCGAAACTAAGCATTTTCATAGTATATTATTAAGAATCAAAAACATCAAAAATAATTCATGAGAAAAAAATTTCTTGAAAAACAAAAACAGCTGATCGAAAATCGCTTGAAATGTCAAAATATTCGAACATAAACAAATGGAGCTTTCGAAGAGCAAAAATGCACCGGTCTAAAGCTCAGTGGGGGATTTTTGTGTCAAAATGGCGGTTTCGAAATAAAATCCCCCCGTTTAGATGCTCCCAAGTTGGCATTAAAAATTAAGTAATGCTGTTAAGATTAAGATTTGTCCAGTTATAATCTTTTAAGAATGTCACAATAAATGGCCTAACAATGCGTAAAAAGTCGTCATTCACTTAATCTAACAAATACAAATATATCGATACTATCGATTCGATAGTATCGAAAAGTTATCGAAAAACCCCTGTTAGATTATGTGAATATCGACCTTTTACGGATTATGGGGCATTCAGTGCAACATTCTTCAAAGAATGAGACTATTAATAAACATCTATAAGTTACAGGAAGTGCAGCTATCATTTGAAGATTTCAGAATCGACAGTCGACAGTATCGAAAATAAGTCATCATGTCATTCCTGTTGTAAGGTCTTTGATCATAGTGATCGCTAGCCCTTGTTGGGTTGCAGTTTTCTACTAAAAGATTTGTAGTTTAGATTGTAGATTTGTTAGGCCGACTTCAGACATGGGACTAATGCCAGTTCCTCGCTAAGATGGCTTTGTTGGTGACTGAGGATGAGCCAGAAATGTTTTCACGCCTAAATTGAGACTTAGTACTTAGATTCTGACAACATTGGAATCTGGTGGGCTGTCAAATTACAGTTTCTAAAAATATTAACAAAGTACATATCCAAATGTTTATGCATAAAATTATTTCTCTCTCGAGTATGGTGGAAAAATTTCATTCCGTTCTTTTTTGGTTTATCAGTTTTTCGTTCCAAACATCATAAAACACTATCTGAATACGCGTATAATTCTTTTTTCATCTCTGTGATGACTGATTTTATGTTTTACTGTGTCACTGCAAGGGTTCGTAATCATCGATAAGCCACTAACAAAGCACTAAATACTAAACCTTTGTTTCAACGAGGACTTAGGTAAGTCTCCAAATTTTTCGGCTTAGCCACAACCCGACCTTTCAGACTATGACTTAGATAGATAGATAGATTTCCTCTTAGACCATCTGCGGCTGCCGCCGACTTTCCAACCGACCTCAACGGGCAAGACGGCAGAAAATCCCGAATCATTGGTCGTATATGCCATTTTTACTTTAATAATTCATGATTAGTGTTTTGAGAAGCTTTGCAGATGGAAAGAGGTGAGTCTCAGCATGGACTCCTGGAAGGAGTACGTATTTGCTGGGACTATGTCGGGGATAGGAAAGGGTGATGGGGAAAGGGGAGAGACAACATCCGGTGATACAAGAAAAATCAACAGTTTCGAAATGTGTGGAGACCCTCAAAAGGCTTTTCAAGAGAAAATCCAATAATAAAAAACAACAACAGCATACCTACGAGAAAAAAAATGGAAATGTGCAGAAAAAAAACAAAAAAAAAATAAAACGAAAAAACAGTGCCAGTGACCATACGAGTGCAAATGAAATGTAAGAATAGGTATTCAAAAGCGCAAGAAAAATGAGACCTGAGTTGAGTATGCAACAGAAGTAATCAAAGACGGAACATCCATATACGCAACAAGAACCCGGGAAACCAGCCACCGCCCCTCAGAGCCCAGACGACAACCCAGAGAAAACCCCCGCCGCAGCAAACCCCAAAGCCACCCGCGCCCACTTGACCTTCACAATTTCGGGGAAAAGAGAAGCTGAAGGCTCGGGGAAAATCCCAGACGTAGGCAAAGCTAGTGAGGGTGCTTCAGTTTCAGAATAATCGAGTTAGTCTAGGCAGTACATAAGGTACCCCAGCAAGCCGCCAACCACTCAAAAGAAGCAGAGACTGGATTATCCCAAGCACTCATCGCACAACATAACTACCCCGCGGCGGAATTGAGCCCCGGACGTTCAGCGCAATACTCGGCCAAAATCAAGCGCTTTAATCGATTTGAAAAGGTTTGGTAGCTTATATGTGGTTCTTTTAAGTTTAAGGGCAATTAATTGTATAGAGAAGGTGCCACATATGAAAAGAATCTTTTGAAAAGTTCTTTCCGCGGTAATGGAACCTCTGCGAGTGTTATACCTCGCAGTGCTCTACCTCTACTAGTATTGTAAAAACCACCCCGTACAAAGAACACTCTAAGAGTCTTATATTTAAAACCTTTAAAACTATACGAGAGTGGGAGTATGCGGTAATCAATGAATGACTTAAACAAGGAATCGCGTTTACTTTTACGAAGGATGGCTCTCAAAGCACTTCTTTGAGCCATTCTTACGGGCTTCAAGTTAGTCTGGTAGGCAGTGCCCCATAGTGTAAGTCCATTCTGCAAACGAGAGTCTACACAAGCGAAATAAAACATGCGGGAGACACTCAAAGGGGACAAACGGCCAATATGAAATAAACTACTAATAATAGAGAGCAGGCTATTTTTCAATTTTTGGATTTGAGGCTTCCAGTTAAGCGAGGCGTCAATAGTTACTCCGAGGTAACAAAACTCTTCAACATATACGGAATTGTTAAGCAGGAGTTCCGACAGACGGATCCCTTACAAACAGATGAGTGACATATAATAGGTTCAGGAGTAGTGTCTCATTTTCGAGGGAGAAAACGCATAGCCCTTGATTTGCTACTGAGAACCATGTCATGCCCATCAAGCCAAGTTCTGGAGGACCTCATATCTCTGCCCACCTTACCATCAACCTTCACCCATGAACCCCCTCTGTATTGCAATACGAGATCATCCGCATATGCGACCACTCTTCCCTCACGCTCCATGTTCAGAAACTCATTGATATGTATAAGAAAAAAGAGCGGACCAAGGACTGTACCCTGAGGTACTCCACGATTTAGAGTGCGTGCCCCACCAAAGCTGTTCCCAATCTTCACTAATTGTGTTCTGTTCTTTAAGTAGGATGTAAATAAATTTAAGGCCATCCCTCTGATACCACAGGTACTCAGTTTATCCAAGGAGATCTCATGGTTGACGGTATCGAAGGCTTTAGTCAAATCAAGGAAAACAGCTGAGACGTATTCACCATTATTTACAGCTTCATAAACATCCGTCATTACCCTTAGCATAGCGTCCTCGGTACTTTTACCCTCCCTGAACACATACTGATAATAACTGAAAAATTTAGTCCTGTGAAGGAAATCGACCAAATGCGTTTTCAGGAGTTTTTCAAATATTTTTGAAAAAACAGATAATAAGGATATTGGGCGATAGTTACTCATTCTGTTTGTTGGGTTTTCTTCCACCAGACTGGGCAACTGTATGCTATGATTGGTCTAACAATAGATTCGTAAATCCAAATGGTAATATGGGGTATTAGGCCCCACTTTTGACCAACCATTTTACGACATATCCAAAGGAATTTTGTGGTCTTATTGGTGATGTACGTAATGTGTGAACTCCAGGTTAATTTGCTGTCAAGCATGAGCCTCAGATATTTAACTTTTTGCTTGATCTCAATAATAGTTCCTTCTTCGTGTTATACAAAAAAATCGTTAATTTTATTTTTAAGATTTTGAACGATTTACTGAACAAACTCCTAATTGGAAGAATTTCTTCCTTCATACACTTTTTGATACTCATCATAGATCACCAATATCATGTGCCAAAGATAGATTTTCGTGGTTTTTCTTTAATCTGTAACTCTTAAGAAATAATATAATAATTTTGGAAGCGTCATTCATTTGAGAAAATGTTTGAAGGGGGAAAAGTAAAAGTAGAACAAAACTGAAGTTTCACATTCTTCTCCTTAAACATGAAGAATTCCCCAAAGTGTGATGCTGGGGCGGTGTGGGGAGCACTTAAGAAGTGTGTGTGTGTTCAAAGGGTCGGAGGGGGTGCTTTTGTTTCACCCAAAAGTACCCCAACTCTCTCTTTATTTCTCAGTTGAAACAGCAACAATAATAGTATCAAAAATAATAGCATCTTAGCAATATCACCAACAATAACAGACAGAAAGTGTATGTATGTGTCGGCTAAATTTTCCGGAAATGGGTTGAGGCATGAGGGGGATGGGTTAAATGTAGGAGGCTGCAAAGCATTTTCCGCCTCGGATTCTCGTTTCCTGTGCAGAGTGTGAGAGAAGGTACAACCAAATAGACTCAGCCACGCGATGATGATGAAGAAGATAACGACGCGACAAGAGAAGGGTGGTATATGTTGGGAATGATGTGTGCTAATTTAAGCTGAGTTTTTACTCTCAACAATGATGGTGTGGCGGAAGCCAATTATCTTTAATATATAATCGTTTCTAACATATGCACATACTGGGTGCTGTAAACGAGTGTTTGATGCTCCAAAAGAAAATTACAAACGTATCTCTGACGATAACTTCTCCTCATGCCATTTTGTTATTTATGGTGAAAATTGGCTTGGAAAAAGGAGGGTGAGAGGCCAAGAATAAGCAGTTTAACATGGCGAAGAGCTTTTTTGCTATCTCACTCCACTTGAGCTTTTTCCTCCTTACACTTTCACCTGAACACCCACTTTCAATAATCCCTCGCCAAATACCCTCGATGGTTCTTCTTCTTTTTTTTCTTTGGGGTTAAGCCTTGTGCAATTTGCACGCACCCATTTCAGATACCACTTCTTCTGGCATTTGATGAAGGGAAAAAATATTCCATGAAAGGTGTTCTTAGGAAAACTTAAATAACTTGATTTATGACTGCCTGAGCTTTTCCACCTTTACTCTTTTTTTTTCCATAACTAGGACTTTGTGGATGGGTGGAGTACCCTTATCTCACTTTGATGGTCGACTGTGCTGTTTTTCTTGAATGCAAAAACTTTTCATCCACTATCGCAAATTAACTTTTCAATTATATGGATAAATGAGAATTATTGAATTCACCCCATTGACGGTGGAGAAGAAAAATATTTTCTACTTTAGATAAAGAAATTTTCCTTATAGGATATTTTTCACGTTTTTTTTTCTTATATGAAAACATGGCTTGAATAAAAGAAAAGAGAAGTAAAATAAAATAAAATAGAGATTTTCTACTTTATAAGATTCAGGTGGCATTGAATTAAAATAAAACTCACTGAAAATATTCTCATTTTAAGAAATTCTCTTTTAAGGAGATCTTTTATTTAGAGTACTATTTTTACTAATTAAATACTGAATAGCTTTGTAGTTCATAGAAATATTGGAATAATACTAACGTTCTCTTCATTTATGAAAACATTTTTATTCTGCAAAATATTGTTGGATTATTTCAGATTATGCTTTATATGCAATATTCGTATGTAACGTTTATATTAAAATGGCAAACTCTTGTAATTTCAAAATTAATTCCACCTATGTCATTTACCAATTTATTTAATGGAAAATAGGATTTTAATTTTCAAATTTTCTGTATTTTGCAGAACTTCCAAAAATCTTACAAAACAGCAGGTAAAGAGGAGACAAAGCATTCCATGCTTTGCAAAATGCTCGTACTCATGCCTAAAGTACTATTGCTCAAAAGAATTTTCTTATCATTTATCATTTATCAGTTCACAATAGATTTAAATCCATTTACAAATGTCTCAAAAAATTGCCCAAAATAGCTCAAAAGTTGTAAGTTCAATTTCGGATCAAAATTAGTTATCGGTTCACATTCATAATTGATTCATTCCCGATTCATAACCAATTGAAATTGGTTTAGGCCTGTCAGCATTTCGAAGACCTTTTCAATGAGTCCAAACATAACGATTCGGTTGAGATATACGCTCCGAAATCGGTTAATGAGCATTAGAGATAGAGTCCGGTCTAATTGGATATAGTAAGAGTCGGGGTACAGTGGGTTGGGGTAGAGACAGAAAGACCCCATCGTTAGAAAGATCTCGATCTCACATAACCATATGTATATATACTATAATTTCATAGAAATCGCTTCATAAACACCGAAAACGCAGTCAGGCTATTTTCGATTATAGCTCGGGTCAGGGAACATCGAGTATGGAGTGCGACCCACCATTGGAAACAATTGGAAAGGTCTATGATTGAACGTTTAGAACGTTTTATGCTGAAGTTTTGCGAGGGTTGAAGAATTAAGCAACTAACGCGGCTAAGACCGTCTTGGTCCGTCTTCAGACTAGAGGTTTAGCCTAATTTCCGAAAGTCTCAAAATCCGAAATAGCAACCAATTTAATTTGTTCTTCTGATTCAAATAGATTAATTCCCATTAATAGTCCATTTCTATAAGTCAAAATTTTCCAAAAAATTTCGACCGATAATAATCTAGAGAAATTATGCAAGCCTTATGGCTAAGCCTTAGGTCTGAAGCCCATATTACGCAATATCTCAACCGTTTTACATTAATTGAGTACGAGTTATATCGACGCGTTATAGCAAAAATCGAATAATAATTTTAAAGTTTAAAAAAAAATACAAAATATTCCATGCTTATACAGTATAGGATATGCTTGATTTTTAATCTAAGCTTGTAATTTCTTGGACATATATCACGACTTTTCTTGATATTGGAGTACATAGTAAACAGCAATAAATCGAAATTTTTCAAATTGGTATTTCCGAAAATAAAGAAATAACAATATTATTTTAACATAATACTCTACTTCAAGATGTTTTACGATTGTATTGTGTTTAATTGGTTATAAATCGATTAAAAAAATCTGTAACAAAACTACAATTCTTAAACACTAGTAATAGAGTTCCATTTTTGAGTTTATTGATTTAGTGAAAATGTAGTTTATTTATGTTAAAAAAAATAAAAGCAAAAGTAAATGCTGTCCTGTCATGGAGTGTGTCATTCAATATTACTGAATAACACTTCATTTTCTAAATTTTTATTTTTTTTTTAATTTTTAAATAACACTTTTAAATTTATTCCAAACAAAATTCAGAAGGTTCTTAGTTCTTACGAAAAACTTGAACACTTAATTCAAAATCAAATATATTATCTGAAATATAACAAAATTTCATTTCAAATAAAAGAAATAGGGTGAAATCTACACTTATGGACAGCTTGCAAAAACCTTAAGACATTACTTAAAACTGATTTCGAAAATCACAAAATTTGTTAATCACATCATGAACTAATATTTTTATGACTTTTCGAAATCTGTTTTAGATAAGAACTTAAGATTTTTGCACGCTGTCCATAAGTGTATAAAATGCATAAGTGTAGACTCCACCCTATAGAAGAATCTTTACACATTAAATCGCAATTAAGAAACGAATATCGAGACATCAACTATGGCATTCCTTATTTCTGGCTAGGATTCTTTTCGATATCTTACTTTTTTCGAAATAATATTAAATTCAAAAACACCTGAAAATATTAAGATCAGGAGAAAATGCCCATGTTTTGTAGGATCTTAAGCTTTATAATGATTAAATTTTTCCTGTGATTCCGCTTGAATCGCTTTCATTCCGCCTGACAAAAAATGTTTTAAACTTGTTTTCCAAATGAGTTGCTTTACCAAGTAGGGTAAGGACTCATAATTTTGGACAGTCTGCATATAAGCATCGATGTTCCAAGTTTGAAGTGCGATATTTTCAATACTAATTGACTTGTTTTTGTTACTCTCTTTTCAGAAGGGTTGTTTAGAAACTTGGAAAGCTATTTATCGTCTTTTTTTTTACTAAAATTAGCTTTAATACGTTTAAAAATGAATTTATATGTAGAGGTGAATTTGACTCGAATTTTGGACAACTTGGCTATAGATTTGGACAACTTGGCTGTATATTTGGACAGTTAATCCGCCTCAACAGGATGCCCATTGTTCTCCATTTCATGAACCAATCTTACCAAGTCCTCTTCCTGTTCATGTCAGGGAACCGTAGAATGTCACGAGAATCCTGGAAACTTTTCATATCATTCATTAAAGTGAGTTGACTTCGGTACTCCAAGTACGCGCAGATACGCGCATTCCCTGGCTTTTTCGGGAGCTTTTTTAAGACTTTTCTCACTACATCTCGTTCGTAGACATGATGCTCCTTTGTTTCTCCAGGCATTTGTTCAACCTAGTCATCACAGAAGTTAAAACTACACGAAATTTTGAGGGAAAAACACCTGTCCAAAATAAGGAGTATCACCTCATTGGTGAATGTCTTACAGAAATTTCCCACTTTTCACAGGAAAAATGTAATTCACAAATCAAATCTCACTTCAGATCAAATTTACAAATCACCACTAACGGGAATCAGCACAATATTCAATGAATATTCAATAATATCACTCAAAAAAAGCGAAGAAACATTGATAGTACTTCACCACAGCTAAATAAGACTGAAGTAAATACGAAGTTCTGTCATATTTCTCGTAAGCAATTGCTCACACTGAATTTTCAACAAAACAATTTCAACTCAAATCATACTCAAAATTTAACGTATTTAGTGTTAAAATCTTCCAAAAAGAACAAATATTATGATAGAATTCATTATTTATCAAGTATTGGAATAAAAATTCATAATTTTGATCAATTTATTTTTAGTGTCCAATTTTATCCTCAAAGTGTCCAAATTTAGAAACTGTCCAAAATTATGAGCTCTTACCCTATTTGGATTGAAATATTTGTAAAGCAATATTATTGTATACACACTGTTTATCTGATGAGGTCGGTAGTGGCGCCAAACGCAACTAAGCATAATTGAGGAGGAAGTGAATGGAATTCAATTGAATTGATTTAAAATTAGAAACTCTTGATTCGATGTATTTTACAAAAGTTACGGTCAATCACAATTAACCCCTAAAGTGTGTATATCTTCCCATGCATTTGATGGTGTTTTAAAAATTTATTGAACAGTGTCTTCATTCCAATGTTTGATTTAGATTTAGACTGAAACCTCCCAAATGGAAGCTTTCTATTGATTTTTGTTCTAACTCAATACGGCACGAATTTTATTTTTAAACTATTTCCTCTTTGGAATAATTAAAACAAGGACACAAACACGCATTTGAGTGATGCCTTTCACTCAGTATGGCTCAGCATCTGACTAATGAATTTCCAGGTGCTTTTTGGAGGATAGCTTGAGAGCATTTTCGGAAGGCCTCCCGTGTATAGAGTTGGAGTTGTGCCCTACGTGCTCTATATTCGTTTTGGTGTCGGAAACACTTTAGCAGCCTCAAGAAAGCTCAGGATGTGAGGGGCAAAAGTGCCTTGTTGTGTTTGTTAGTGCTCTTCCTGAGGCTTTTCTGCCCTACTAGCACCAACCATTTTTCCACTCTTTCACCATCACGGAAAGGCAGTTGGAGAGCTATTTAGAGGGCACTTTGATATCCGCAAAATATATTTCGTGTGTGTTTGAGGGAAATTAGTTCGGTTTTGAAGTCCCTGAGGGAATGATTCTGGGGAGGAAATTCACAGTGTGACCAAATAATTTAATTGGCATTTTGTATGAAATCTATTGCGTACTAGTTGTGAAATTGATAATCGATTTTCTATTCATACAGACTATTCTGGATGGATGGGTGTTTTAGGGGTGAATTTTCATTGTGTATGGGTGGAATTTTTTTTATGCCGAGAGGAGAGGGTTTTTGGGTTGGAAAATGCATTTGGATGAAAGCGCGATTTGACGATAAAACGTGTTTCGATTCTGAAACACCAATTTGCACGAATTCATTCTGATAATTCTACCAATTTATTTACATATTGTAAAATGTGAACTATGGAAACTATTGTGCAGTCTAGCCATTCATTCGTTGGTCCCTGGAATGGGATTATAAGTTCCCCATACATACACATCCCAATTGAGTGAGTCACAATCTCTCGCCCCTGGAAAATGGTAAATATCTAACGAGATCGCTGATAAGACTAGATCAGCTTTTGGCAAATGGGATTTTCAATATGAACCAACTCATAGTGCATGAAAAATTGTTTTGCATTAAAAGTGTAAAATGGTAAAAAAGCTATTACACAGGTTTTTTTTAATGATTTATGCATCACATTAAAAAGTTCTCTGTAATTAAAAGTATATAAAGAAAATCATACCAATGCCCTCTACACACTAGAAAATTTATGTCCATATTTTACATTACTGAAGTAATTTTAACATTTTCCTTATATGTTTAAACATTTTAATTTACTATGCCAAATATTTATATAATGAACATATCAATCAGAATAGAACACTTGGATCCATTACAACATGAACAATATAACATCAAAACTATTTTTTAAAAAAATTTAAAGACATAATCTTAATTTTCATAATTTAATTTAACATTCACAGAAAGACGCATGCCAATATCTATTACCGTCTACTCGTTTTTAAAATCAAAAATTCCATAATTCAACCAGAAAAGTGTATTAGCTTAAGGAGTTATGTAGGTCATGAAGACTAAAGGGACAGATAATCCTAACCGGCTTATGTAGGTGAGATTCTTAACGTGAGCTAACTCGGAATGCATGCAAGTTCGATTTAGAGCTGAAGTTGGGGGACGCCATTCAGTTATCTTGAATCAAATTCGTGAAATTATACAAATTTTGTATTTAAACCAAAATATCAAGGATTTGGATGAACTGACAGAAAAGTGTTATATGAGTGAAATGTAGACCAGAATGTTCTCTATAATTTTCCCATAGAACATGATCTCATCGATTACTCAGAAGCCAAGATAATCGAGGTTTTTTGTTTCTTAACTCGTTTTTTCATCCAGAGTGCCCCAAGTAGTCATTTGTTGAACTTCAACTATATCAAAGAATTGTTGTATTTTGCGGGACTTTCCATTTAAACCCCTATTTTAAGTGTCTTGGTGGAGTAGAGGCAGTCAAATTGGCATCTGAGTGATTTCAAAGCGTTATTATGGGAAAAATCAATTTTTTCACACTTAAACGGCAAAATCGGAGTGATAGCGTAGTCTGAGCGGAAAATGATGTATGGACGAAATGTAGAGACAAATGTGCTCTACAATTATGTTAAAGTAATCATCAAAATCGGTTCAGCGACAGTCGAGATAATTGAGGTTATGTGATATTGAAATTGGTTTTTCGACTGTGGCGCCCCTGGTGTTGGTCCCACAAAGTTCAAATGTTCTAGAAAGTTGTAGCATTTGATGAGATCTTTCGTTTAAGCCCTCATTCATCAAAATCGGTCACATAGAACCGGAGATATGATTTTTTGAATTTCGTGAAATTTGACCCCTCATATCTCAGGTTCTATTGAAACCACAGCGCACATACGCACCATTTTGGAAACGTCCTAGACTGGACTACAACATACTAAAATTTCATTAACTTGCACAATGCCGTTTTTGAGAAAAGTGACTTTGAATTTCGATGAATTTTGACGCTATCACAGCGCCACCTGTGGTGACTTTTTGAACTTCCATCTGAAAGTGCTCATCGAGACGAAACCAAAAAGGTAAAATATATGTCGCTATGTTAATTAGAACCGGAGATAGAGGCCGGTCAATGTTCGAACTTTGACCCCTTATAGCTCGGGTCAGGGGTTATGGATCGACTTAAGGTTTTTTTTGTTTGATAGGTATAATCAACGGCTACAACATACTAAAATTTTAGCCCGATGCACAATGGAATTTTTGAGTTATTTAACTTTTAAGATTTAAAAATTTTCTTTTTAAAAATAGCGCCCCTAGCGGTGGTTTTATGAACTTGCGATGTTAGAAGGGGAAGTGGCATTTCACGAGAGCTTTCCAAAAAGCCCTCACTTTTTAAATTCTGATAATTAGAACCGGAGTTATGGCCATTTTAAGAAATTTTTTTTGGACCCTTATAGCTCGGGTCAGGGGGGTCGGGGGACCTTAAGTTTGGTATTGATGGAAAGCTCTAAGGCCCAGCTATAACATACTAAAATTTGAGCCCGCTCGATGCCATAGGGCCGGATATATTGAGAAAACAAAAAAAGGGGGGTCTTCAAAATGGCGGAAGGAGGGGTGGGGGGTGGGGGGTCAATACACCAAGTTGCAATTTTCACCCGATATATAACCTTTGCCGAAAACCGCAAGTCGATATCTTTTTTAGTTTAGGAGCTATTAAGCTCCAAAGAGCGGCCGGCCGGCCGGCCGGCCGGCCAGCCGGCCGGCCGGCCGGGAACGTAAATTAGCCACATATATATTCGTGATCAGGAACTGCTGAAACACGTTTTGGCCAAGTTTGAGCGCGATCGGACGACATGAAATTTTGTTAGGATTATAGTAGGTGAGATTGTTAAGAATCTCACCTAATACAGCATATTTCTTATATATTTTTTCAACATAGGGGAAGGATCATAATTTTGGACAGGGTCCTTATAAGCATCAATGTTCCAAGTATGAAGTGCGATATTTTCAATAATAATTGATTTTTTTGTAACTCTCTTTTCAAAAGGGTTGTTGTTTAAAAACTTAGAAAACTGTTGATCGTCTTTGTTTTTGCTAAACTCAATCTTAATACTTTTAAAAGCGAATTGATTTATATATGATAAGATGAATATGACTCAAATTTTGGGCACCTTGGTTGTAAATTTGGACACTCTGGTTGTAACTTTGGTCAGCTAATCCGCCTCAACAGGATGCCTTTTGTTCTTTATTTCATGAACCTATCTTACCAAGTATTCTTCCTGTTTATGTAAGAGATCCGTAGAATGTTACTAGAATCCCGGAAACTTTCCATATCATTCATTAAAGTTAATTGCCTATGGTACTCCCGGTACTCCAAATACGTGCGGATTCGCGCATTCCCTGACCTTTTCAGGAGTTTTTTTTAAGACTTTTCTCACTACATCTCATTTGTAGAGATGATGCTTCTTTATGTCTCCAGGCATTTATAAAACCTAGTCATTACAAAAGCTAAACCTTCACGAAATTTCTAGAGAAAAACACCTGTCCAAAATAAGGAATATTACCTTACTTGTGAATTTCTTACAGAAATTGCCCATTTTTCACATGAAAAACGTAATTCACGAGGCAAATCTCTCCATAACAAATCACCATTAACGTGAATCAACACAATATTCAATAAATTTTTAATCATATCACTCAAAAAAGGAAAAAAAATGTAAACACGAAGTTCTGTCATATTTCTCGTGAACAATTGCTCACATTGTAGTTTTAACAAATCAATTTTAACTCAAGTCATATTCAAAATTTAACGAATTTAGTGTTAAAATTTTCTAAAAGTACAAATATTTAGATAGAATTGGAATCAAATATTGGAATAAAAATCTATAATTTTAATCGATTTATTTTTAGTGTCCAATTTTCCCCTCAAAGTGTCCAAATTTAGAAACTGTCCAAAATTATGAACTCTTCCTCTAGTAAAGAAAATGTTTAATTTAAGCTTATAAAAGTACATTTTAAATGTATTTTCTAAACTTTTCATTTAGAAACTTCAAAAATTGAGCCGTTGGGAGATGATTTCGTGAGACTTTTCTTGAAAAATATTATTTTGCGGTTTGCGGTAGTCACGATTACTCTGCATAGATTTATCAGAAATAATAAAAATAAATATTTATTTCGTGTTAGCAGCTGATTTAAACTCGTACTTGAACGAATGATGTTCTGTTTCTCCAAATACAAGTTACTTTACAAAACGAAACCTAATACGCCGAAAATGGTAAAATATTTATTAGGGGAGACCGGGGTAGAATTAATCCAGCAAATGAAATTTTTCTTTGCCTATAATTTGCAAAACGAAACATATTTAAATAAGATTTATAAATATTCCAATGAACTGGGAAGGAGTCAATTACTCCGAATAGTGATTTGCTCAATATTCGTTTTATTTACACACTGTAGAAATTTATGTCCATATTGAAGAATTTTTCCTGCACAAGTGTAGGGAATTTGCTTCAATAAGGACATAAATTTCTCTAGTGTGTAGAGGCTAAAAGGCACAGTATAACACCACGCTTTCTGATTCAACACTTCCCTAATTCAGCCGCGACTTCCCTTATAACGATAAAAAATATTTAAAGAAAATATATGGTGTAGTGTAAATGTCCTAATTCAAAAGCATTTCCAAACGCTTTAACTTTGACAGAAGATTCAACGCGTTAAGTTCATATTTTTCTGAAGAGAATTACATAAATTTGCTCCTTGACTCTTCTAGAATGTTACTGTTTAGTGAGAATTCTTAAAATATAATTCGAACATTTCTTATATACAAGAAAAATACGCGAGCGGAAAATGCTTCTATTGGAAACAAATTAATCCAAATGGAGACAATGGAAAGTTTCTAATTGGAGACGAATAGTGCAAATGAAATCGCGACGAAAGGCTTCCAAAACCTTGTTGAGTTACTCTTGAGTTCAGAATTTGTTCTTATTCCTGGTATTTTCTCCTTTCCCATCTAAAACAATAAGAAAATCTCTCCAAAAAAATCATATTTCCGGGGTTTCCTATTGAAGCATTTGCAGACACTTTAGAAAAAAACCTTTTTGTTCACGAAATAGGTACTTATTTCATTTGAAAACTCGCGTACGGTTAATAATAAAGATTACCACTTAATTTAAGTGAAATTAGCCAGAAATATGACATAAATGTTAAACAAAACGAATAAACAACAGTAACTTTATTGTGTTTTTCATTGGAAAACATGGTCGATCGATGAAAATTCAATGGTGAAAAGATACACTTTTAATTTTTCTGAGAAATTAACAAATTAAAATTTACGAATATGAATGGATTTCAGCTTTATTTAGAGCAAAATAAACTAAATAATGAAACTGAGGTATAGAAAATATATAAATATAGCAATTTAGTACTGTATTTATCACGAAAACAGTGACGTTTCCATTTGGAGTAGCGAAAAATCTCCATTTGAAGCCGGTTTTGAATTAGCTTAATTTACCCTATTTTAGTCTTCTTGAAATCACTTTACTCCTTAATACACGTGTTCAGCGAATTCCGAATTATGATTTTGCAAAATTTGTAGACGAGAAAACAATATCAAATTTTGCGACGATTGCAATAGATGAGATTGTTAGAGAAATCACAGATTTGTGGGAAAAATCTCTAAATGGCACTACTGGAAAATAGACTTCGCCACCAATTGAAAGTGTGTGTGTTGTGTCCGAATATTTCATTTAACATAAATAAATGTGAGTTTCACACTGTTTTCCGGAAGTGAATGTCACACAACCAGGGTCGAATTTTTAACCTGAAGGGATTTTGCAAAATTTTCAGCATCATGAAAATACAATGATTTCACCATCACTGGAACATGAAGAATCACTTTTGAAATTTTCACACTGATCAAAATGGTTCATTATAAGTTGAAAGATTTTCCATCTCTTTCAATTTGAATTTCCCATTTAGGCAGGGGTTTTTTTTGTGAATGAATAAAAATGTCATCACATTAGTGGGTGCCTGTTTATTTATTAGGCTCCAAATGTCAACGGTGAGATGTGCAAATTGTTTTGCAAGAGATTTCCTATTGTACCTCTCTCATTGTTTTGCCTATTGTATTGCATTGCGGTTAAATTGTTGTGTTTAAATTTTCCCCAATGAAAATGGCAAATACTCTTTGAAAATTCCCGCCGTAGGACTTTTTTTCTGGCACGTTTTTTTTAGCTCTTTATTGAAATTGTAGGAAAATCCAGCGGAAAGTCCATTAAAATTTTGCAGCAAGAGCTGCTCACATGGAGAGAAAATTGTATTGAAAGTTTCTGGGGGTGATTATTGTTCGGTTAGATGTGCCACGAAGGATGAGTATGTTCCAAGTGGCAATTAAAATTTTGTATAATCCACTCACAATGATCAAGGATGAGATTTTTCACCCTACCCCTTAACATACTCATTGGAAATCGACAGTGCAAGTTTTCACCATATTTCCCAAATCTCTTGCATTTTAATCGCTCATCAAACTGTGTCGTTTCCTTGGCCATATGCGGTCTAATCTTGGGTCTAATTTGAATTTTCAAATGAGCTTTACGTTTTTTTTTAAATCTTTTTTTAGTATAAAATTTCAATGATACAGAATAGCTAAATGCCCATTGCCCAGATATTACTCAGATTATACTAATTTATTAAAAAATTACATTATTCAAGAATAATTTGCTGTAAAAATAAGAATTTTCCAATCACTTGTTATTTGAAGAAACGCCTTATTTAGGTTTATATATCCAGAAATAAAAAAAAGATATTTCTGAAATTACTTGTAGGGTAAGTGTGCCAAATTCAGACCAGCTTGCAATTCCGGCCACCTTTTTTGTTCCTCGAATTTTCATGAGTTTTCGGTTTTTACATACTCTAGAGATTATACAGTGCAAAATAATAACAAAAAATGTAGCTTCCACAAATAAGATGACGTGAAAAGACATTTGAAGAATTCCTGAAGGGCAAAGAACTATGAGAATGACGGTGGCTGAAATAGGGCACCAAAGCTATGTCAACATTTTTATTTATTTTAAAATGTATTAAGGATGATTTTAAAGTAAATTAAGACGATAAACTGTCTGCAAGCAACACTCCTTAAAAAGAAGTAATAAATTTTTAATAATAATATAGCATTTAAAACTTGAGACCTTGGCGCTTGCATGCAACTATGCTGAAATTTGGCACACTTACCCCATGTCCTTTCTGTGATCATTTTATTCATAAATAATGTTTTCATTTATGTGCTTACAACGCTAGCACAAAATCTTACAATGAATCCTATTTCATATAAAAGATACGTGAGTTAATCTTCTTTTCCTCCTAAAATTTTCATGACCAGAAATAATCAAGTACTTTAAAAGTTTTTTGATTAAAAAATTGCTGTAAATAGAACACTTCTTACCACAACTACACTATTTCGAAATAAAGTTGGTAAGTTGATAAGTCTACTAGGGGAGGAGCTCGTGATTTTGGACAGGTTCTAAATTTGGACACTTTGAGTGTAAAATTGGACACTAAAAGTAAATTGATTAAAATTATAAATTTTTATTCCAATATTTGATGAATAATGTATTCTATCTAAATTTTTGTTCTTTTTAGAAGATTTTAAGACCAAACTCGTTCAATTTTTAATTTGATTTGAGTTAAAATTACTTTGTTGAAATTTCATTATAAGCAATTGCTTATGAGAAATATGACAGAACTTCGTGTTTACTTCAGTCTTATTTAGCTGTGGTGAGGTTCCAACAATTTTTTCTAAATTTCTTAGTGATATTGTTAAATATTCATTGATTATTGTGTTGATTCACGTTGATGCTGATTTGTACGTTTGACCTGAAGTGAGACTTGCCCTGTGAATTACATTTTTCCTGTGAAAAATGGACAATTTTCTAAAAGATTCACCAATAATGAGGTGATAGGGGAGACTGAGGCAAAATTTGTCAATTCTAAAATTTTAAAATTCTATATCTTCCAAGAGAAAAGAGATCCAGGCTCCAAATATTTATCATAGATTTTCTTCGTGAACCTCAATTAACGTCAAAGGTTTTAAGGAATTCAAGCAAGGATTATAGAAAATAAAAAATATTGAAATTTTGGAATATAATATAATATTATTATATTATAATGTAAAATTGAAAGATTTTTGGAGCAATTCCCAGCATCACAAATGTGTTTTTATGGCTTGAATTTTTCTGAAGATCCATAAACACAAAACATTATCCTTCACCTTTCTTCCTCTGTTTTGCTATCTGGCATTTATTCGGCAAACTTCGTTCGGTTCAACTCGCCCAATTCGCCCTTCTGCCATTTCTAAGCCGGCGAAGAGAATTTTTTGCCAAAAACAGCTTTTGGAAAATTATTTGAAAAACACATTTATGGTTTAGATATTGAAAAGTGATCTGCATAAAATTATAAAGGAATAAATTTTCTATCAAAATATCTCAATTAGATATTTCTTTCATTCACAAGAACTCGTAACAAAGCGAAAGAAAATGACAAAAAACACCCCACGTCTGACAAACTTTGCCCCAGCAGTTTTGAAAAAATTCACAAAATCATCTTTTGGAAAATGGCTCGGAAAGCGCATTTCCTTTCGAGTTAGAAGAAAATAACTTCGGCAAAATTGTAGAGCGGTTAATTTCCTTTAAGAATATGCTAAATAGAAATCATTCATATTCACTGATAACTTGTGAAAAAAATAAAATATCCATTTTGGCAAATTTTGTCCCAGTCTCCCATACTTCTTATTTCGGACAGGTGTTTTTCTCTCAAAATTTCGTGAAATTTTAGTTTTTGTGATAACTAGGTTGTATAAATACTTGGAGAAACAAAGGAGCATCATGTCTACGAACGAGATGTAGTGAGAAAAGCCTTAAAAGCCCCTGGGGAAGGCCAAGGTTTGCGCAAATCCGCGCGTACTTGGAGTACCGAAGTTAGCTCACTTTAATGAATAACATGGAAAGTTTCTGGGCTTCTTATGACATTCTACGTCTCTCTTAAATAACCAAGAAGAATACTTGGTAGGATGAGTTCACGAAATAGAAAACAATGGGCATCCTATTGAGGCGGATTAGCTGTCCAAAATTACAACCAAAGTGTCCAAATTTACAACCAAGGTGTCCCAAATTTGAGTCATATTCATCTCTATATATCACAGTAGAGTTTCTCAAATCTGAATCTCTCAAATTCGAACGACGCGAGGTTTGGATTCAAAATGTCAATTGCAGGGTTATGTTAAAAAATTCGTATTCTGGTTGAGTGAAAATCATATTTGTTTGCTTCTTCCTGAATGTTTACATATATTGTGATCGTATAAAATGAAACCAGAGTACGTTATCACTAAGACTTGGGAGAAGGTACGGGAGTTTGATTCTAAGTACAATTTAATCTCACATAAATTTTGTTAGTTTTGAGAAAAATCGTTCGAAATTGAGAGGTAAGAAATGTCAAAAATACCCTCCGAGTGTTCGAATTTAGAAGACTCTACTGTATTCATTTTTAAACGTAGTAAAAACAAAGACGATAAAAAGCTTTGTAAGTTTTTAAACAACTCTTCTGAGAAGAGAGTGACAAAAAAATCAATTAGTATTGAAAATATCGAACTTCATACTTGAAACATTGATGCTTATAAGCACCCTGTCCAAAATTATGAGCCTTTCCCTTATATAATTTTTATTTTATTTGAGATACACTTTAAAGACTTATAATAACATAATAACTTAGCAAAGATATTCAGCAACGAACCCCACTAGGCATGTTGTTCGTTTTGTAATTTGCGATTCTTTATTTTATATTGTCTTGAAGTGTAAAATAATTTTTTAAACATTTTGTTTATTAGTAACAATTTAACTCAAAAGCATTAGGGGAAAGCGCGCTACCTTCGGACGACTCGAGCTTCGGACATTTCAATTTTTTCTCTATGTTCCTTAAGGATTTCACTCATAGCTTTTTCTGAAAATTTGAGTTATTGGATCAGCTATTAAAACATAATATTATAATGGGTCAATTTAATTTATAACACATTGAAAAAACTTATTTGTGCGATCTATAAATCGTCCGAAGGTAGCGCGCATTTCCCTATGCATTTATAGAAAAAAAATCAAAATTTACTATTATAAATTCGATTTTACTCTGGAGTTTGGACGCTTAGGTTAAGACGGCGATGACCGTGGAGTAAAGTGGATTGAACATGAGTAATTGTCGATGATAATGAACTTATTAAATAAAGAAACTCGAGGTTTTTCAAAATCTGATAGATCAATTGCTCCTAATAATAAAATACTAAGTAATTTTATAATGCAAAAATTCACTTTAACCTCGAATAAATTTCCGAGGAAAGCTTTTCCATCTGTACTCATGTAAAATTCAATGACAGAATTGGCGATTTTGGCAATCAATAAGGGGATATTCCAGGTGAATTTGAATGGAGAAAGAGAAATTTTAATATTCAAATTAGAAATATAATATTCAGTTTCCAGAAATATTCCATCGAATTCTATTGCTCCTCTTGAGAGTGGTCAAGAAATAGGAATTGAAAGGATTTTGTAGGGGGTAGGCTCGATGACTTTACAGTGTGAACCCGCAAAGTGGTGAAAGATATTAGGTTGAAATACTGATGAGAAACTTGGAAAAGGAGGTTGAACATCATAAATGTGAAAATTAACACAAAACTTGGTCTCAATTATCAATGTGTCGTGTGTATGTATCTCTTCTATCATTTTATGGTTTAGGATGTGGAACTAGAGTGTCTGAAACTATTAATTGGAAATGTTTTACATGTATCACATAATACCGTAAGACATAACTCTGTCATCTATGTTACAAATTAATTCAAATAGTTCACGTGACTTTTGGGGAATATGTGTATGTGTGACTTTGTGAGTGGCTCTTCAAAATATCTCTCTCATCCTACCGGTTATATGTTGTAATGTTCTCCCATGTTGAGGATCATGATGGAAAATTCACTATCACATTGCATTTGCGATGGAAAACATACCCCCAAGCACATATTGACTCGATATCGCGTTCAAGATGTACCATCAACTTGTATTAATTTCCCCTTTAACAACTCCGGTATGACTTTCAATGAATTTATAGGTCCTTGTACAAAGGTGGAGTTACTTAATTACTCTTCTTTTCAATGATATAACTTAGTATGGAATTTATCGTACAATGAACAGAGAATCACAGCAATTGTTGTCATTTAACGAAAGAGAAACTTCTGTCTCAGTCATGCTGAAGGTCCTGAGAGTCAATGGAATTTCCTCAGATTTCTTCATATAGGGGAAGGCTTTCAAGTTTTGCAAACATTTTAGCTTTTTTTTTCTTCAAATTTTATTCCATAATGAATCTGACCTAATTTTTTTCAGAAAATTTGGGCCTTAACTCTTTCGCGTCTTTAGGGTAATGTCATGACTCGGGGAAAAAAGTTTTTTTTGGGTATTTACATTAATTGAAATCTATCTGTTTGTGCACGACATCATAATAGAAGGATGTAAGATTCTTGGCTCATTTTCTCAAGACTCCAGTTAGATTTCAATTAATGTAAATAGCCAAAAAGAAACTTTTTTCCCCGGGTCATATATGACCCTAAAGACGCGAAAGAGTTAAGACTAGCTATTAAAATATTTTTCAAATGAATTATATTGTCATCTCTGTTTTTTGATCCCTCCACTCATGCGATCATCGCCGTCTTAGCATCGATTCCAACCTCCGCGATAAAAATGATGGAAATTCCGCTGATTGATTGTATATTTCGGGACCGTACACATGTACGAGGAATATGGGAAAAATATGAAGTGAACTAGAGTATGTCCGAAGCTTGAAAGCATTCCCCTACAAGAAAATCCAATTGTGTTTCAATTTTATTGGTGTTAGTATCTATAGAAATTTTCAATTATGGCACGATTTCTTGTACAATAATTTTAAGAGATAAAATATAATTACAAAATATTTTCGTAAAAATGTAGGGGAAAGTGCCCATGCTTGATACCATTGGAAGCTTCGTAATGATTAAATTTTCTGTGTTTTACAATATATATGTGACTCATCGCAACCATATTTTAAAAATTATGGGAAAGTGCCCAGTTTTTAAAATATATTGCAGAGTCACGTTTATTGAGAAACATAGGAAAAATTTAGTCATTACGAAGCTTCCAATGGTTTCAATAATGGGCACTTTTCCCTACACAGGTGTTTCTATAAGCCTTTTCGATATATTGGATAATTTATATTCCTTTCTAATAAAAAAAAAATAAATAAATAAACATGCAACACAACAATTACAGACTACCTTGGCTGAATAGAGGTCTGAATAAACAACGAAAAGATTATATCGACCAGTGGTTTTCGGTAAAGGTTACATATCAAGTGAACGACAAAAGATAGTGACATTAGATTCCTCTCTTACAGTCTTCTGCCATTTTAAAACATTATTAAATTTTGTTTTTCCAACAACATAGCCTAGGTCAACCCGGGTTTATGCCGGACACAATTTTATTCCGGGTTGTCTGCACTGTGTTAGAGGCAAGCCTTACGGTTCTGTTTATAGTCCACCAATTCTAAAGTATACCGGACAGAAATGATCTAAAAACTCGTTGAAAGTTCGAAAATTTAAACCGCTGTGTTACCCAGCGACCACAGTAAGCTGAAAAAACAGCATTTTCAGCATATTTATGCTGAATCGGTTTGCTGGAAGATCAGCAGATCTCGAACAAAAAGTGCTAAGCAAATATATGAAAATGGCACTATTTTGCGCGATGGATGATGGCGGAACTAAACACCGCCAGTAGATAGCAATGGGGACCATTAGCAGATTTTCTCTTTGATTGTTTTCTTTTTTCTCTCAAAATGGAATTTGCTCTGAAATTATTTATGAACTTGGCGGAAATTATAATCACGATTTTCATAACTCATTTTATATATGGGAATTAGGGTAAGGGCTTATAATTTTGGACAGGTTTTTATTTTGGACACTTTAAGGATAAAATTGGACACTAAAAATAAATTGATTAAAATTATGGATTTTTAATCCAATATTTGATGAATAATGAATTCTATCTAAATATTTGTTCTTTTTGCTGTTCAAAATTATGCGTCCTTACCCTATTCAGCTGTATGCTGTCTATACAGAATGGTCAATATTGAACATACTCCCGACCAAAAATTCAACATTTTTTGGTGAATTGGGTCATTGTATTCTTCAGAAAAAAATAGATTTTTCCGAGAAAATATTCAGTGGAGTGTTATAAAATTATTCAATATTTATGAAAAATATATTTTTTCCTTTAAAAACGGAATATTTTCCTGAATATTCTCAATTAAATTTGAGCATCGTTCTTGAAGCAGCCATTTATGTAATACGCTCACATTCGGTCACAACTATTGTAATTGATCTCAAAATAGGATTTTTCTACATTTTTAATTTATTAATGGTAAATAAAGTTGCAGAGGCATTAAAAAAAAATCTTTTTAAAAATTAATAATGAATAGAAGTTAATAATGAAAAGGCATTATTATTTGAAAATCAAAAAAAAATTTCAAAAACGCGAGACCGAAAAATTTTGATTTTTTAACTGTTTATAAGTATTGTAGAGTACTGTATTCCCTGAAAAATTGTACTGAATTTGTTAACTTCATTGTTGTAAGGAGTCAATGACTATCTCTTTTTCTTGAAACTCCATTGTAAAGAGCTCTGTAGTTGGAATTATAATAAATGATATATAAAAAAAATTGTACTGAAAATTTTTGAAATATACTAGTTCTTTTTTGAAAAATTTTATGAAATTTTGAATATTTTTTAAGAAAATAAGCGCAAAAGTGGAAGCTCGCCTTTTCAGAGAATGTAGTACTCAATGTTATTGATCAACAGTAAAAAAAATGAAAATTTTTGAGAATGGGGTTTTTGAGAAAAATTAATTTTTAATTTTTTTTTTAATTCAAAAGACCGTTACAAAAAAATTTGAGCAGATAATACGAAAACGAGTATATCGTTTTAAAGAGTATAAAATTATCTTTCAAATAAAAATAGAATAAGAAGAAATCTTAACCCGTTCGCGAGATAGAGCATATTGAAATATTTGCCAAAAATTTCAATTGATGAATGAAGCGCGAAACGCCATCTTTGGAGCCATGTATCTCCGGCCAGAAATTTTTTTTTGGGTGAAAAAAATAGGGGTATATTATTTTATCGTGTATTTTAATATATGTAAAATTCACAAACATCCGAGACCATGAAGGGTACCCCTATTGTCGTCTTTAGATGGATTGGCCGTAATGTATTTCTATTAAACAGTTGAATCTTTTTGTTTTGACTACTTTTACTCCGCGCAAAATTCGTTCTACGGTCGATTTATTCAAAAGAAAGCCCCTGCAGGTATGCAAATTTTCTCGATGCATAATGCCATTTTGCGCGTTATTTTCGGTTCCAAAAATGTGCATAATCCCGGGACTGAGTGTACTTGCTTTAAGACTGTTAGTTGATTGTCGAACAGATTTTCGAGTAGCTTTAGTGTGGCTTTGTCTCTTCGAAAAGTTATTACTAAATAGAGCTTATCTTAGCTACTAAAAGTTTATCTAGACTTATCATAGGTTTTAATTTAACAATAAAATCCAAACAACTCCACTGAATATTGTGGAACTATAGAATTATTGTTTTAAATAGAAGTTTTACTAATCTTATGAGCTATTAGCATCACACAATAACTTTGCTTTTTAAACATAGGGGAGACTGGGGCAATACTAGTCAAAATGCATATTTAATTCTTTCACGATCTCTGAGAAAACTTAAACGTTTTATAATGCGCATATTCTTGTAGGAAATTTACTGCTCTACAACATTGCATAAGACTATTTTCCTCTATCTCGAAAGAAGTGTGATTTTCGAATCATTTTCTAAAAGTCGATTTTGTAGAGATTCTCAAAATTACTGGGGCAAATTTTGTCAGTCTTCTGATAATTTGTGACGTTTTACTCTCGCAAATGTTAAAAATATCAAATAGACATATTTTTATAGGAAATTTATTCCTCTACAACTTTGTCGAAGATAATTTTTCTCTATCTTAACGAGAAATGTGCTTAAATTGAGCTAATCAGTATTGATATTTTCTGTAAGCCAAATATTCCAAAAATACCCGGCTAACACATTAAGTACTTATTAAGCATTTAATAAGTTCTTAACTCAATGACTTAATTTTAAGGAGTTGTAGAACATTTAATAACTTAAAAAATATATGAAAATGAGACAAACGTCAGCGCTTTGTGGCAAGTAGTGAAACTAATATACCATGACTCAGCCTTAATATTAAGTACTTAAGTAAGGTCTTTGTTAAAGTCCTCAATTAAGTAGTTTGTTTTCTTTTTCTATATCCCCACCCATCCCTCTCTAATTCAGGTCTCAGGCTCTTGGCCTACCATGACCGAAAACCTACATGGTAGAACAATGTCACTAACTCCCAATCACTAACATAAAAATAAATGCATAAATAACACAAATCTGTACTATACACTTTTAAACACTCATAGGAGTGATACTGCCAGGATTCCTAGAAGTATTATATTTGGATGCCTTAAGTAGTTTGTATTAAGAACATAAAAAGTATTTTCACTAAGTACTTAATTAAGGACTTTCTATTAAGCGCCTTTTCAGCAGTTCCAAAAACATATTTTTAATTTGCCATGTTTTTTTTTTATTTGTCAAAGTAAAATTCTAAAATACACTACTGAGAACATTGCTACCACTGCCCTGTTATGTTGCCCGGCACGACACTTTTTTCTCAGGTTGCAACTATTGCCGGATGGAATTCTTGTCCGCAAGAAGTGTTTTAGATGAATCTGGAACAAAAAATCAATAGAATGATCAATATTAAATACAAAACTTTTTAAAGTGTAAACTCCCGAAACGTGAGCTTATGAGACTCTCGGTATACGCCAGTGGGACTGGAGAGAGGATTCATCGAAATTTGGTAATTTTGTGGGTAATTTACACTCCCGGATCACGCGCTAGAGGGAAGATTGAACAGAAAATGGGATAGTTGTTAAAAATTCAAGCAGTCGTATCGCAAGTTGAAAGCATCAAAGAAAGGATTTAATATCTTGGGATACTTGTAGGAAAATAACATTTCCGGATTACAAGCTATAGGGACTACGGGGAGAGCATTCAGTAACTTACCAAATCAAAATGCAAAGAAGAGTGTTAAATTGACTGCCTTTAATTATAGCATTGAGCTAGTAACAGCTTACCTTGTGTTAGCCGGATAGGGCTCAAAATTTCATTATTTTTTATTTTACATAATCCTTCCTCGAATCCCTTGAAACTTTGTAAGTTTAAGAAATTTCATGAAAGCTATCCATAATAATACAAATTTCAAGCCTCAGCCTCTTTTATTTTAGAAAACAGTGAATATTGAAATTTTCGTTTTGACAAATTTTGCCCCAGTCTCCCTTTATCCTTGAGATTTCGGTGAGAATGAATGAAATCTTGGGCTATTCATCTCGATCATCCTCATAGACATTTTCGAAAAGATATGTTTGCAAAACTAAAGTTACTGTGTGTTGGACATGTTGGATATACATAATATATCTGTTGCTGTTTATAGCACAAATAAATCACGGTGAAGAAAATTCTCCTTAGCGCAAAAAAAACATTGATTCCCAATTGAACGATATAAAAGCACAAAAAGCTCTCGTTTTCGAACTCTTACTGCTATTTAATGATGGTATATTTTTGAAAAGGAAAAGTCAAAGGAAGGATGTTTCATCGAATGCATGTCATGGTGGAAATGTATGAGATTTTTCATTTTGAAATTGGCAAATGCAACAAAGTTACTTTATTGGGAAAAATCTTTATTTCCACCCTTCTATTCCCTCCGTTCCTTCCTTCCTTCAGGTCCCACGTTCGGGGCAAGGACTATGTCCCACACTCCCCTGTGTTCTCCGGTGAGAACACTCCCACGGAGGTTGAGATGGGAATTTGGGAGAGGTGGATGTGGCAGAGGTTACTCCGGAAAGCTCAGCATTGGGCTTGGTGTTCTTGGGGGCTCCCGGTGGCTTCAGTAGCTTCAATGCTTGGTGGTGATGATGGTGTTGCTGCTGGGGATTGGGCTGGTGGAGATGGGCGAGGTGATTGATGTTGCCTCCTCGGCGGTCAGTGGTGAAAGAGACCGATTGGCGCTCTTTTACTTATCAGCTGCTGCTGATTTTTCTCCCTCCTCTCCTCGTCGCTAGCGCCCTCGTCGCCTCAGCAGGGCAACACACTCCACAGTTTTAAATTTAAATATGTTGCGCTCGCAACACACACCCCGGGGTCACCAAAAAAAAAGAGAAAAAAAAAAGATTTCGAACCCCCCAGGGGGCAATAAGCCACAATCTCAAAAAAAAACAAAATATAACAAATCTCATTAATAACAATAACAATTAATAAGTAGTAGAGCAAAACAAAATGAGTAGTATTAGAGAGTAACAATTTCGAGAGAAAAAAGTAAAATTTAGAATTAATAGTTATAAGTCAAAAATGTTAAGGATTTCGCATCGATAGGCCGACCTAATTATTAGCGCCAGCGAAATAACTTAACTATAAGTTTAAAGTGTGTGTAAATACTTTCAAAAGAATAAGATATTATTACTAAGGACCACCCCATTTCGATCACCAAGGCGGATCATTAATATACATGATCTAATAGGGAATTACTCTACACGAATGGTCACGATTTTATCCCCCCAAATCTCCCGCCTCAGCACCATTATAATCCGATCAGGATTTCAGCTATTCCGCTGAAGAGCATTCCGCGTAAAAATGTAGAAGCGGGAAGGAGAGTCTCAGCCGAATTACAATGTTGGGGAAAGAGAAATCCTGAAGGGCAAAGAGAAAACCCCTTTTTCCACCGACACTGCCCTATTGCCTCGAATATTGAACATGATAAAATTTTACTCGAGAAACTACATCCCGATCAGAAAAATGTGGCTGCCTCTAACTGCAGAGAAATGGGAAACAAATCGCGACCAAATTCAGTACATCCCAATCGAAAAAAAAGTAAAATAAAATAGATAATCGAATTAAGGTGTCCGAAATTATATGTGACGTCAAAACTGACGAAGGAGAAAAATAATTAAAGTATTGGCCAATAAAAATTGATTGGTTTTGTCGTCTTGACGAAATACCGAATCAAAATACTAGTGACAGCAAGAAGTGCTACTCACTTTAAATTCCCAAGGGACACTGCTAGCAATGTGTCTTAAAAGGGGATAACAGTTTGATGATTGAAATAGCCGAACATAGTTCGCTTCAGCATAAGGCTGGGCTATATCTGTATCAATCATCTCGATCAAAATGAACACCTAAAGGCGAACGACCATAATTTTAATTTAGGTCTATCCATAATGAACGATGGCCTACTTATGAATTTCTCCGTTCACAAGAAATAGAAATTAAATAAAATTAATAATATGGTCTCTCTACGTTACCCGCTCATACACCCGTACAAAAATCAAGTTACGTTAGATACAAAAGAAAGTTCCAGTGACGATGCCGATATTGTTGCCAAAAAAATAATCCGTCCTGCTGGCAAAAATCCCTTAACCTGGCTTGATGTCCTTACGGTGGAATACTGCCTTGCGATGAGTGTTCAGGTCTTCCAACTCGTAAGTTTGTCCGTGAACGGACAACACCTTGCTCTTCACCCATGGACAAAATTTCGCCTGAATCTTTTTATTGGCATCAGACAACACAAAGGATCGCCTGTAGACCACGTCACCCACGGAAAATCTACCCGGCTTCTTACGTAAATCGTATCGCTTTTTAGACGACTCATGGCATTTCTTCGACCTATCCATGGCCTTCTGTCTGGCCAATTTTAACTCCTTTATCCTCTCTTCGATCGATGGAATCGTATTAGCATCGGAATGCGTATACTCATCCCCATGTGAAATCATATTTTGCCCAAAATTTAAATAATACGGAGAAAATTGTGTAGTGTCGTGTACCGAGGATCGCATAGCCATCCCTATTTCGGCTAAATATTTTGGCCAATTTGTGTGTTTAGACCCTATATACGACCTGATAGCAGTAACAATAGTCCTATTTGCTCTCTCAGTAGGATTGGCTTGTGGGGTATACCCTGAGGTAAACCATTGGGCAACACCGAGATTTCTCAAAAAGGACTGAAGTTGAGCGGATTTGAAACTACTACCATTATCGGTCAGAAGGACACGAGGGACTCCGAACTGTGGGAAGACATTTTGAGACAAAATTTTGATAACAGAGTTTGCAGTAGAATTTCTAAGAGGATATAAAAGGACATACTTGGTCAGCTTGTCGATCAAGACCAAGATAAAGCGATGGCCCATAGTACTAGGTACTAAAGGTCCGATAAAATCGGCTGATAGATGTTCCCAGGGACGTGATGCAACTACATGATTACCCATCGGAGGTGTTAAATCATAATTCGGGGCCTTAGATTTCTTACAAGTTTCGCATTTACGGATATAATTGCGCACGTCTGTGCGAAGGCAAGGCCAATAAAAATATTCCGTAATTCTGCGGAAGGTTTTAAAGAACCCGAAATGTGCCGAAGTGGGATCATCATGGTATTTCTGCAAAATGGCCTGACGTTCACCCTTAGGGACACAGCATCTCCACCTAAAACTATAAGTTCCTAAAGGAGTTTTATAGCGGATATACTTGTAAAGCCGGCCGTCTTCTAATTTATACTCCGGAAGGCTGCTCGGGGATTTCGAGACTTGGTCATATAGAGACGCATACCATTTATCTTCCCGGGTCGAAATGGTATTAACGTTCCGTGAAAGGAAATCAGCTATCACGTTACTTTTACCGGGACGGTGGACTATGTCAAAGTCAAATTGCTGAAATTCCAACAACCATCTTCCTATACGACCACGGGCTTGCTTCTGGGATAAGATCCACTGGAGTGCAGAATGATCTGTCTCCAAAGTGAACTTGGTATGAAGCAAGAATTGCGAAAACCTTCGAAGACAAAATAGACAAGCCAAGGCTTCTTTTTCCGTAGTAGAGTACTTCTGCTCAGCCGCCGTGAACTTTCGCGAAATATAGCAAATAACTCCTTCCTCATTACCTACTCCCTGAACAAGGACTCCCCCCGCCCCAACATCACTAGCGTCAGCACGCACTATGAAGGGTTGAGAATAGTCGGGAAGTTTTAAAATAGGGGCAGATACAAGGAGCTGCTTCAATTCCGAAAAGCCACGGTCGGCCTCCGGAGACCATTCAATCCTTAAAGGATTACCTTTTAAAAGGTCGGTTAAAGGAGCCGAAATACTCGCAAAATTTGGGATGAAACGCCTGAACCATCCTGCCATACCGAGAAACTGACGTAATGCCTTGGGTGTTTTAGGGACAGGAATATTGCAGATGGCTTGGACTTTACCATCGTTTGTACTTAGACCCTGAGTGCTTAAAGTGTACCCCAGATAGTCTAACTCTGACATACAGAATTTAGACTTCTCCAGGTTGATGGAAAGATTGGCTTTTTTCAAACGACCAGCGACCTCATTTAAAATTTTCAAATGGGATTCAAAATCTTGAGTGAGAACAATGATATCGTCCAGAAAACAAAAGACATTGGGCTCTAAGTCGCATCCAATAACCATATCCATCAGTCTCGCCATCGTCATAGGACTATTTACTAAGCCAAAAGGCATTCTTCTGTAGCAGTACATCTTTCGTCCTGGGATAGCGAAACTAGTTTTGATCTGAGATTCTTCATCGAGCGGAATTTGCAAGAATGCGTCACTCAGATCAATGGATGATAGATATTTGGAGCTTTCTATACGATTAATAATGCTTTCAAGATTTGGAATAGCATAAGCATCTCTTATTGTTACTTTATTTAAACCTCGAGCATCAATGCAAATTCTAATTTTGCCCGATTTCTTCATTTGAATATTAGGAGGTGAGTTCCATGGAGAAAAAGAAACTTCCCGAAGTACCCCCATCCTAACCAGTCTCTGAATTTCAATATCCACTGCGGGAAGAAGATGATATGGGACAGGATAAGATGGTTTCCTTACGGGAGGGTTGTCACCAGTATCTATCGTGTGCTTTAAAATATCCGTGCAACCGAAAAAGTCCTCAGTAGTGATTAAAAAGTTTTTGATGGATTTTTCTAACTCCAGTCGTTCTGACTGGGAGAGCAGAATTTGATTATCCCGGGAATCAGGGACTGTTGAAAGTGCATTCAACAAAACTGGTTGTATGCCAAAGGCATGCCAAAAATCCATCCCCAAAGTAAAGGGTATGGAAATTTCAGGGACTAATAGGGTGGGAATCAATTCTGTTCTACCATTGAAAGTTATCATTAAATCGACTACTTTGGTGGATAAATAAGTTGAACCATCGGCTACACGCACAACGATATTCGAAGTTCTTGGGACTAATTTTAGAATTTTTACTAAGTTCATGCAACCACATCCTAATATACTCTGAGACGCTCCACTGTCCAATAAAGCCATAGCCTCCTCAATGTCAAAAATTTTAACTTTAATATAGGGACGATTTTCCCCGTTAGGGTATATAATAAAGGATTCTACCTCTGAGGGAGGGACAGAATCATCAGAAATTAAGGACTCATTGTCTGACTCAAATTGTATTAAATCTCCCACTGTATTTGAATTTACATTAATGGTATCAACAAAAGAAATGAGATCATGGTCATTGGAATCATCCATAGAGAGGTTTTTTGGAGATTCCGCGACCTCAGACTCTCTGTCTACTACTGGGTCGCATTGGGTTCCCCCTGTTGAGGGTTACAAACTGGACAAAGTCCATAAATAGTGCCGATCTTACCACACTTGAAACAAAGGTATTTGGGTCTTGTTGGGCAACTTCTAACATTATGGGAATTGCTCTTACAATGTATACAAGAATTTTTTCTGAATTGTGAATTGGGGTTGGAATTGGAATTGAGATTGGAATTAGGATTGGAATTAGAAGATTGAGAAGTACCCTCAGCACCATTGGATGAGTTACTCCCCCCACCCTGTCTCTGAATTGAGGAAGAATTGGTGTTTCGCCCCCCATTCCGCCCATTATCACGTGAAGAGGAATTTCTCCCCCCACCCCTTCCAGATTGCCTGGAATTGCCCCAGGATGAGGAATTGTTCCCCCCACTTCGCCCCCTTTGATCAGAAGTCCTGGCCAGGGACTCTGAATTATTTGTGGATGATTCCTGAAAACTCCCTATCTCATTAAATCGCACATTTCTGGGACGATCGAGAAAAGCATAGGAGCGGTTCCTCTCAATAAGTTTTAATTTTTGGGATAGCTCCGCTAATGTTGGGATTTCATATAGAAGAAGAGCATTAGACAGAGAGTAATGGAGATTTCTACGGATGAGACGAACTTTCTCGACTTCCGAAATTTCTTCATCCAGCTCCTCGAAGAGAGCTAACATGGATGCAAGAAAGACTTCTGCATTCTCCCCCACCCCCTGCTTTCGATCCTCAATTTTCTTCCTAATAGCGAAATCGCTCTCAAGATTGCAAAAAGCACTTAGAAATTTCTCGCGGAACTCCTCCCACGTACAACTTAAAAGATATTCCGAAAAGGAATCATACCACGTTTCAGCCCCATCGGAAAGTAAGAGTCTTATAGACCAAACCACCTCCTGCAGAGAAACGCCCTGGATCATGGCCATTCTCTCAACATCCCGCAAGAAGATTTTGGCCTTTTTCCCCTTGCGGTCACCAGAGAACCTAATTCCCCAGTCCTTTAACTGCAGGGGTTTTAATCTACGTGGAGCTGGTGTAGGAAACGGGTAGTGGCGTGACAAATTTTGGGGTTGAGAATCCCTAAATTCCCCAGAATGGACAGAACTGGATCTGCTGGAGGATCGAGATCTTCTACCAGCACATGAGAGTCTCAATTGCTCCATCGAATCCTGAATATTTTTCAGGATATTCTCAAGACCTTTTATTTGAGCATTCTGAACATTAAATTGCTCAACCGTAACAAATTGGGATTGGGGCCTATCTTGAGGCTGAGACACCGTGGATCCAATATTTGGGATGTCGAAAGTATCCCTACGGTCTTGCGAAAGGTTCAGATGTGGGTGCTTAAGAAATTCTGGGACAAAGGACTCACTGGAGGCAGAAAGTTTAGATGTGGGCTTCTCAAATGGTACCTTCTTCTTCTCCTGGACATAACAGTCCGAAAATAGGGACTTTTTTGGGCTTTTAAGACGTTTAGTCTTTTGGACAGGTGAAGCAGGACGAGGAATAGCACCCCCCACTTTTCCCGAGGCAGCATAATTCTTCAACTGTTCCCTGAACTGTTGCCTAAAATTTGCAAGTTCAGCAAGAGCAGGACCATAAAGGGCATTTTTGGGATCTCGAGGGTCTGATGTGAATTTTAATTTATTTTCGATGTGCTGAAACATTGTGAAAATCTCAGCTTGCTTCGAAAAAAGGACCTCGATATTCCCTACTTGCTCTCTAAATTTTTTAATAACTTGTAAGGTGTCATCCCTAATTTTTTTAGCATCGCCTTCAACGGGAAATAAAGGGTTTCCGCCAGCAATAGCAACCTTTAAAAGATCGCGGGCTTCTTCTAATGAAGCTGGCCATTTAATTCCCCTGGCCTGTAATTCCCAATCCAGTTGTTCTTCTGAGAGAAATTTTGGATTGAAATCCTCCATTTCTAACAGAGAACTCCCCAAAAGGGGGTAAAAATAGCCGAAAAAAGAAAAAAAAATCTCCCAAAAAGGGAAAAAAAAGAAAGAAAAATATCCTAATACACTCCTATTCCAGAGAAAATGGATGAAAAATCCAGAAAACTACACCCAATGGAGATATAAATCACGAAAGAAAAAAAAAATCTCCAACGGAAAATCACAAAGAATATTATACGGAATAAATTACACGACGACAAGTAACAAATTAACATTCTCTTCCACGCGCCAAATTTTTTATTACCCCACCGTTAAGTCAATCGCATTCACTCCTAATGAGTTGCAAAAATCACCAAAAATGCACTGATAAGAGGTCAATGAACTCTGGGGAACCGGCAAATTAACCATGGGATAAACTTGAAAATCTACTCACGATTTCCTTTTGCGTCGGGCGCCAAAATATTGGGAAAAATCTTTATTTCCACCCTTCTATTCCCTCCGTTCCTTCCTTCCTTCAGGTCCCACGTTCGGGGCAAGGACTATGTCCCACACTCCCCTGTGTTCTCCGGTGAGAACACTCCCACGGAGGTTGAGATGGGAATTTGGGAGAGGTGGATGTGGCAGAGGTTACTCCGGAAAGCTCAGCATTGGGCTTGGTGTTCTTGGGGGCTCCCGGTGGCTTCAGTAGCTTCAATGCTTGGTGGTGATGATGGTGTTGCTGCTGGGGATTGGGCTGGTGGAGATGGGCGAGGTGATTGATGTTGCCTCCTCGGCGGTCAGTGGTGAAAGAGACCGATTGGCGCTCTTTTACTTATCAGCTGCTGCTGATTTTTCTCCCTCCTCTCCTCGTCGCTAGCGCCCTCGTCGCCTCAGCAGGGCAACACACTCCACAGTTTTAAATTTAAATATGTTGCGCTCGCAACAACTTCTTCTCCAAAGGAATATGAGCTTGGCTTGGAATATTGTGTGATTCATTGTTGCATTTTAATGACGTGGTATATATCTGAGTTTTTTCTTATACTGGTGGCCTACACAAGAAATTTCTACCCAATTTTCCTTTGACACACTTTTTCACTAGTTCTCCACGGAGCCTTTCTTTTACATCCACAATTTTCTACTTTAGCTTCATGGAAAATTCCTCTCTGATGTTTTCTTGTAGTTTTCCCCACAGCAAATTACCTTGAGAGAATGGTACAAAAAACTCGATGCAACGTACCTTAATTCAAAATACACAGACAAGTGTCTGTGATTCGTGGAAAATTAAGTTTTTCCCTTGCACTTGTTTTTCTTCATTCAAACGACAAAAAAATGCTTCACTATATAATCGCAACAAACTCATATCTTTTGTTGCGGTTGACATACCGTTAGGAAAATATTCACTGAAACAGGAAAGTTACTTGAGAAAAATATCTAGGATTATTTTACATCTTCATATAGTCAAGTCTTTGGGGTTGGATAGATGTGCTAAAAGTGTAGAAAGATTTTCGCGAGTGTCACTAAGAAATGCCGGATAGGGTGGCTCGTGGGATATTATTTACTGCAAAATAAATTCATACTCAACCCACGAAAAAAAATGTTTATGCTATATCTTTTTCCCCCTGTGAATTTTTCATATTTTTAACCTCTTACCTCAACCTCAATCCCCTCTCTCTCTTTTGTTTGCTAGGCAAATAGATAGAAATACCCTGTGAATTTGCGAAAAAAAAAGTAAGGGTGCTTTCTTAGGTCCCAGAGAGCACCCTCCGGAAGACGTGAAAGACGCTCAAAGATGGATGTGTGAACACTTTTCGTGGAAAGTGTTTTTCACATACATACATCCCCTCCCCCCAGAATCCGCATGGAAAATGCTCTATAAGATTTGGAGGGAGGACAGAAAAATGGCAGATGAAAGAAAATATCCGAATCATTGCTCCGATGTTCTATGCATTATATACGTTTAGTTTATTGTGTGAAGAGAGCTTTCTTCCTCCCACATGAAACAGCTAGAGGGATGGAACTAAAGCAGCTTCCCAGAGAAAACACTGAAGAAAATACACGCGCCCAGACAATCTTTTCAATCCTCATACCTAATGAAACGTGAGAGCCTAGAAATTTGATACGTGACCGGAAAGTGAATTTGTTAGAACGTCTAATTTTTTTTTACTAGCCACACACACACATTTTTTTCTTTCTGGAGAGGTCACTGGAAATGCCAGAGAAAGTATGTAGCACCATCCTTAACTGGACCATTGGGGAAGTGTAAATTTTCCCACTAAAAATGTATAAAGAAGCCGATCGATCATGGACAATTTCACGGGCAGAACTTTTTGTGGACAGAAGCATTTTTCACTTCGAACTTTTTAAAAATTAAAGAATTTTAGTAATATTTGCGCAAGCTTCAGACTATAAGTATGTTAAGTCCTAGCCCCTGGCGAAGTGTTTTTTTATATGGAGCTGTTTGAAGCTAACTCACAAATTGATCAGAAACTCAGTTTACGCTTCTCAGAACAAGACCGCATTTAGACAGATAATATAGTATAGGGTAAGTGTGCCAAATTTCGGCATAGTTGCATGCAAGCGTCAAAGTCTCAAGTTTGAAAATGTAATATTTCTAATACAAATTGATTTTTTTTATTCTTTCTTCTGAAAGAGTATTGCATGGAACCTAGTAAAGAGTTTACCGTCTTTATTTACTCTAAAATCATTCTTAATACATTTTAAAATGAATGAAAATATAGACATAGCTTTGGTACCCTATTTCGGCCACCTTCATTCTCATAGTTCCTTGCCCTTCGGGAATTCTTCCAATATCTTTTTCACGTCATCTCGTTTGCCGTATAGCTACTTTTTTGTTATTCTTTTGCATTGTATAATCTTTAGAGTACGTAAAATCTAAACGTTCATGGAAATTCGAGGAACAAAAATGGTGGCTGAAATTGCAAGCTGGCCAGAATTTGGCACACTTACCCTATTTATCCCTCTTTACAAGGCTCAGAGTCGTGTACACAAGGCTCACCTCAATTTTGACATATATCGTGTAACGATCACGAGTGCAGAAAAATTCCCATACGCATTTGTATGGGAAAGTAGAAATTGGCTTCGACTTTGAAGGCCACTCACCGGTGACTAGGTTTAGCCTTATTCCCAAAGGCCTCAATATCCTAAATAGGCACCAATTTTATTGTTTTTTTTTTTTTCAAAATATAATATAATAGATCATTTGCCCTCAATAATCCTAAGTGATAATAGCTTGAGAATCGGTCAAGACTTGAACTTTGGACAAAGGGAACACGGATTTTGACCTGGACTTATCCTCCTTTATTACTACACAAACAACGTTTCGAAACTTTATGGATCCTGATAGGGGACTCTCCGGTGGTGGTCAGTGGATTTGAAGTCACTTCACAAAGAAAAACACTTCTTCAATCTTTCCCAGAGCTTTCGGTCCTGGATGTGGACCTTCTTCAGTGGTCGACTAAACTATGTTTTTTGTAAAAAAAAAAGTAAAGGACTCATAAAGTACAAAAACATAGTTTAGTCGACCACTGAAGAAGGTCAACATCCAGGACCGAAAGCTCTGGGAAAGATTGAAGAAGTGTTTTCTTTGTGAAGTGACTTCAAATCCACTGGCCACCACGGGAGAGTCCCCTATCAATACACATCACGCCAGTTCTTCATCCAATTCTTTATGGATCCTTCCTCAGGTCTACAATGTATAAAATTAAACATACCTTACAAGTATTGTCGAAGTTTTAATAAATCCTCCTGAATAATAGATTTCCTCACCAATGAAGGCGGTCCTTGCCGCCGCTCCCGCGAGGCGGTCCGCTTCTTCATTTCCCGTTATACCCCTGTGTTAAGGTATTCAATGAAGATTGACGCTACATTTCTATGAGGCCGTTTCTAACATTTCTGCACTCACTCACGAGACCAGAACGCGACTCATATCCTCTTATGGACAGAATCGCAGCTCTACTATCTGAGAAAATTTGAACTTTTCTACCCTCAATGCCAGATTCCACTAGACGCTAATTTGAAACTCCGAGCAATGGTAACCGGCGCCTGAGATTCCCTCAACCCGAGAACCGTTAGTGAAATAGAGCGACCATCGGACTCGATGATCTCATCCGTGCGTTCAGCCCAATCAGCCCTCGTATGAACTATTGCTTTAATTCAGGGGTGTCCAAGAACAGTTGAAATCGAATAAAAACGTCAAAATAAGTTTGTTTAGGTAGCGTTTTGACCATTGACGTACAAGTTTCATTTGACGTTTGCTCGGTTTCAAACGGTTTTTGCACACCTCTGCTTTAATTATTCTCTTGGGAAGTCTTCCCTTAATATGGAAGTCATCCCTCATTGGAAGATCTGGATGTCTAGCAACAGTCATATCGAGTATTCTCATATGGCCTGCTGGGTGACAACCAACCTTCCAAGTTCCAGCCGAGCGTAACCTCAGAGCTGCCATACTCGCTTCCGACTTTATGAAAATCGGTAATGGCTTAACATGGCCTCCAGAGCAGCGGTTGGCGCTGTTCTTATGGCCCCTGATACCGCAAGGTAGGGGGTTCTTTGAAGTCGTTGTAGGGTCCGCGCCGAATTTTCAAATTTGACTCTCGGTCATCATATCACAGCTCCGTAAGAAATTATTGGCCTACCGATTGCTTTATACATCCATAGGGTGGAATCACCACTTCTCGCCAGTGTCCCACTTTTCGCCACTTATATTGATAAAATAATTTGTATCTCTACTGCTAAAAATTAGAGTCGAAAAACTCTAATTTTTTGTTTTGAATTTAAATGTTTAAGCATTTTTCAGAGGAATATTTTAAGCAAGTGCATCGAATCCAATATTTCTTACAAAATATAGTAAGTGTCATGAAACTTTTATTGAACAAAATTTACGATTTTGAATAAATAATTTGTTTATTGAACATTTAATTACATTCGACGATTACATAAAATTTGTATTCAGTTACTTAATATTTCATTTTATATTATTTATATGTAAAAATGAGCCATGGCGGAAAGCGGCAATATTCTATAATTGATTCACCACCTGTCGCCATAGCTTTTCAATAGGCGACCCTAACTTCACTTTGTAGATTCTCAGTTGTCAAATCTGCCTTGTTTACTTTCTGCAATAGTCTAATAATTTAATTTCCCAAATAAAACCGAAGAAAATTCATTTAAAGTGAGTAATAATAAGGTGGTCATGAGGAAAAAGAAATGGTGAATGTATTCTTTGCATAATATTCCTAAAAATAATCGAGTTTGAACCTTTCCGAATGGGTGGCGAGAAAAGGTTACAAAAGTGGCGAAAAGTGGTAAAGTAAACTGTCGCTAATTCGGCTCTTTTAAGATCGGGCTACCTTTTAATTCGACCAGCAGTTAAATTTGAAAAAAGTTTGTTGACATTTTTACTTTTGCTTATTCTTGTTAAACGAAGAAAATATGTTCAAATTTCCCATGTTTTTCCATAGTTATGATGTTATTTTGAATTATAAAGGGTTTTCATTAAATTTAAGCAAATATTGGAATGTAAACTTGATACAGATGAACAAAAAGTCTTTGCATTTCAAATAGTTTGGCGCCCGAATTTCTCTAGTTCGGGTGACATTTCAGTCCCAAATACCCAAATTTGAGAGAGTCTACTGTAAAAAGTGGCGACAAGTGGTTATTTTTGCATTGTTAATAAAAATCAGTTTTTTAGGTACTCCCACGTTAAATTGTAGGTCTATTGTCTTGACGAATCTAGAGCCAATATATCTAAGTAACTTTGTGTTAAATTTGGGTTATCTTATTATAAGGGGTCAAAAGTTATATTAAATTTAATTTCACTTTTTCCTAAAAGTGGCAATAAGTGGTTACTCCACTCTAATACAATTTTCGGCGATAGACTCCAAGTCTTGCCGAGAAGTCGTCGACAACTGAAAAGGGATCTAGTTGCCGCATTAATTCGTATGTCCCTTCCAGGATAGTCTGCACTGGATCTTGTTAATATCTTATCAATTTGATAGAGCTTTGTCACAGTTTATATTTGAAGAACATCCTTTTGAAAAATTTTGATCAAAATCTAAGTTGGCCGCCGATTTGACAAGACTTCTTTATATTGCATAAAGGTGTCTACACATTGGGAGCAATTTTCGTCAAAAATTGCGTTTTTGATAGAAATTTGACGTTTCCCCCTACAACGCTGCAGGGAATTTCCTTCAAAATAGAAATTTTTGACAAAAATTGCTCCCAATGTGTAGAGGCCATAAGGAAAAACATCCTTTTGACAAACTTTTTTGTCACATCGACAAAACTTATTCACAAAGTACTTTAAGAACAGAAGCCTGGCAAAAGTCAGTTTTCATCTAAATAGAAAATGAAAAACTTTTGTCAAATTGGAGAACAACATCCTTTTGACAAAATTTTAACAAGATTTAGGTGACCGCTTGGCAAAACTTTTTTTTTTAATATGAGTCACTCATTTCTCTTGACCGAATGTCGTCGAAAAAGCCCCATTTTCTTCTATACATTTGTCGTGCGTTACTTAATAATTGAGTGACAGTTCTGTCCTACCCTTCAATGCTCTGAGTATTAGGTAAATTTATCCACAATTCCCTATCCGTTTGTGGGGGGGGGGTGTTTTTTTTTTTTTGAAAAGAACCAGAAAAGCTCCTGAGTGATTCCCTTCTCTGGTAGAGTTCAAAGTAAATGCTGGAGGAGTTCTTGAGGGATGAATAGGAGCGACAAGTGTGTACAAGGAGATTCTCATGTGCTTAGGGGGCGTAAACGGTGGACAAGGAATAAATTGGCATTTTCTTTTGAAAAGGGACAAACAGCGTGACAAAAACCAGGAGAAAAGCCAAAACTGCTTTTCCCTGCCCAAATCATTGGGGCAAGTGCACACAGAAATTCCTTGTCACTAAATTCAATTAGCTGTAATTAGTGTCCTGGAGATTTTCCTGCAAAACTTCCACCGCAAAATTTGAAGGAGAGGAAGAATGTCTCGTCACTTTTTTGGGCATTTTGAGTTTGAGGGTGAATGAAAAGTTTAGTTGGAGGTGGTTTGGGGTGACAAGTTGAAAGTTCATGTAGAACTCTATCATACAAATAAAAGTTAACACTCCCAATGGGAACGTTTAAGGTGAAGCAAAAGTAGCGCTTGTGAAGTTTATATGGATGACTTTTGGCCCATTTAAGGTAAATTTGTTCCTCCACTTTGCAATTTGTTGTATGGTAGAATTTCATCTTGAGCTTTAGTGCGGGGGTAAGGGGAACGATGGCCTGAGTGAAGTTCAATTAAGAGAAGAGTCTCCTAAATGCACAACTTGGTCTTGAGCCTTCCCCAGACAACAATCGTTTGAGGGATGATTTCACCTTCATAATATTTAAGGAGCCACGATGAATATATGAGAGGAAAACACTATATGGATGAGGAAAATTTTCTTAGTTTTACCTTCTGCTTAAGTAATGGCAATTGAGATAGTTACTTTGGGTTTTTCCATAACGAGCCAAGTCATTAAGACTTGAGACATTTAATATCCAACGAATATTTTAGTTGAGAAAACCTTTCCTTGAGATACCTTAAAACTGATATTATTTCAAATTATCCTCTGACATACAAAAACTTATTTTTTATTGCTTAATTTCCTTTGACGCAAATTAATCAAAATATTTTCAACATTTGCTTATTTTGCAAAAATTATGGGTGTTGCTTTAGTATACTTAAACGAAAAATTTTAGCCCTAAACTCAGCAAAAAGGTGTAAAATGTTAATATTCCTTCATTAAAATATTTTTAGTAAATCACTTTTTTTTTGTTGCAATTTATGCATCTGATACACTAACACAATAAAATGCAACAATTAAAAAATGCATCCCATGTATTGCAGTAACTTTTTATTGTTTTTCATTTGTTCTGTGTTCATATTAATTTTTAATTGATTACCCTAATTTTGCAATTACTGTTTGTATAAATATTCATAAATTAATTTGTACATCAAACTCAAATATGAAATATGCTATACATTACTTTTTAACTTTTAAACATGCCTCCTGCCATCTGCAAAGTTGCTAGATAAAGTTTCGGTGTTTTGAAACAGAATATTGTCTTGCTCTCGGGGCTTTAGTCTTATCATACGTTTACATTCTCTTTCTTAGAACTGCCCTTTGCAACTAAGATACATTGGCAATATACCTATCCTAAAATAAGTTACATAAATCAATTTTGGTAAAGAAATTTAAACATTTCGAAATTCTCGATAAAAATTCATAGAGAAATGTAAGCAGTAAAATGGCCGATCAAGTATTTCAATCCATCAAACACTGTTTTGCGTACTGTTAGAGGAGGCAACAGGAAACTTTCTTACGAAAAAAAAGCTCAGTAGTGTTGAGCTTTTGTCTTTCTATATGCTATAAATCTTGTGAGCAAAAGTGAAGTGAACGCCGTATGTGGCCAATCTAGGAAGAGAAGTTACGGAAGATTCGCAGTTCTTTTGCTATAAAAATTGACATTTCTACATTAGTGCCCGGGATTTTACATTTCCTTTACATTTACATTTGTAAACAAACTACTTAAGACGGGAAGTGATCAGTTAAATGTACCAGAATAATCATTAAATGTTAGCCAAGAACAACTCGGCAGGATATGGATTTAAACCATTGAAATTGAGACATGACTTTCGTTCGATAACTTCGCCAATGAAGTGAGAGTTCAAGTTACTGGTCCTGTGAGCCCATCAAAGTCCTTACTTTTATTTGTCAACATTCACTGCAATCTTTCAGGCAGCTGACATCGGAGACTCTTCCGATATCCACTTAATTTAAGTTACTAATCGTGTCGAGGCCTATAAATTAAGCATGTCTCGACCAAAAACGGGACACGTCAATGGCAAGTGGACCTGCCGACATCAAATGCCCTAATCTATATGGGGTAGGAGACAACGGGCAAACACTAAAGTAAGGGGTGGTTTGGATCACCTCATAGTCATATAGTCCCATCTCCGCTTCTATTCTATTCGCTACTCCGCTTCTCAAACGATTGAGAGACTTCTATATCTTCCAGTCTTGATCTCGACAAAATCTGGTGGAAAGATTTCCTTCCACAGATTGAGTCTGGCCTCTTCTGGAGACTTATTAAGTGGTTTGACAGAGTGGCAGAAGCTCTTGCGAGACTTAAGCCTTGCTCTTGGTGTTATGTGACCATGGAGAAGATGCTGCGGTTCAGAAGGAACGAACTCCCCACTGAGCGTTGGCAAGTTTTCGCAGTAAGTTATTTCATGTTTTGACCTTGTTCTTAACATTATTGCAATGGGTCTTGTATGTGAGTGTTCGATCGAGAATTACTTCAAGGTAATTAGGCGTGAAATTGTGTCTAAGAAAGTTTTTCTCCCATCTTACATTCAAGCGAGTCTTCCGAGTGGTCCACCTGTGACGTAGATAGAAACAACTTACCTCTGTTTTAGAGGGAGTGGGTTTTAGTTGAATCTCCTTGTAGAATTTGGAAAACTTTACAAGGCAAGTCTCAAGCTGGGACTTCATGTCTTGAAAGATGTTTTCTTCACAGCTAGAAGCTAGACCAAAAACTAGGCCATTTTTCTGCAGTCTCCATCTACTTTTTTGACCACAGTACTCAACAAAGAATCTGCGGTTATCTAAAAGAACCCCAATCATCTGTGCGAGGCCGTAGTCGTTTGTCAGATTGTAGTGAGAGAAGCATTCTATGGTTTACTGTGTCAAAGACTGCCGAGAGGTCAACGAAGGCAACACCTATGATTTTGCCTTCCTCGAAACTGTCCTTAATAAATTAAATGAGGTACGAAACTTGACAAGAATTCGATTTTCCAGAACGGTATCCAGCTTGCTCTCCGATCAGCTTGTCCTCTATAGCAAGTGTAATCCTTTTCAACAGCATACTTTGAAACATTTTGAAGAGGTGGCACTAAAGAGAAATAAGGCGGTAGCTCCTCGGATCATTGGCATCCTTTCCGGCCTTCGGAATTGCCACTCCTTCGGTATTTTACGATGATTCAAGCAATGGTTAAAGAATTTAAGGATCCAGTCAACAGTGACGGGTCCAAAATTCTTTGTTCAGCGTACAGGCCGTCAATACCTGCCGCCTTCCTGTTTTTCATCGCTTTAATAGCCGAAGTCAGCTCGTTCACACAAAAAGGTGTGCACAGGCGATCGACCTTTAAGACAACATTCCGAATTATATTGGCTTAGCGGCGGTATTACCAACTTTTTCATTTAAGAGCAATTGATGAGCGGTTTGTTTCGCAGTGAGTTGTGGAAGAGTCTTGTCGGTGGTGGGGTCGTTGCCGAGGTGTCGTATCAATCTCCAGGCCTGATGCTACTGTGAGGGAGGTTGAGACCTTAAACAGTCGACAAGTCGGCTAGTGCACTACCAAGCTCTGTCGAAGCATCACTAAAAGGATCCTCTTCAAAAGCCCGGTAGTACTCCGACATCAAATCAGATGTCTCAGAAGGCAGACCAGGGATGTAGCTAATGCGACAGCTCCTAGGAATATACAACCTCGGCATCTTTTTAACTGCTTTCACAAACCGGCCATAATTCTCCGGTTTTGGATCAATGTCTCTCACGGCCAAATCGACATTTAACGAGAATTTTTGCCAATTTGCCTGCAGAAGTTGAACCTTTGCCGAAAAAGAACAACTCCTGGCCTAACGGCACCCGTAACTTGGCACATGATGGATCTATGCTGGGAGCGCGGTATCGGAGGCAGTACATTTTACCGCTCGAACTCCACAGAGAGAGCGGTATATAATAATTCCTCAATTTTGAGTTATATGTATATTTCGACTCCTTACTTCCCCAAGAGGTCGTATTTTGGTAGAATTGTGGATATCTAAAGTTTCGAGATTTTTGGCGTCACGCTGTTCGTCTGTCCGTCCGACTGTCGCCAGCTCTAGAGGCCAAACGGTTAGAGATAGCAACTTGGGACCTAAGGGAGACCTTCCCATAATTCGACCCAATGATCGCTAACATGCCCTTCATTTCCTCCCATGCCTCGCCTTCTCCTCCAAAACCATGTTTTTTTTGGGATTGCTCGAAAACGCGTCGTTCGATTTCTTTTTCAATTTTGGAAATGTTTTAGAGATTACCCAGGCATACATTTCGTCCTGAGACGAAAATACCGTTGAATCATTCCTAATAATGACGATTTTTCAAGGTCAAAGGTTAAAAACACACTAGAAGAGAGCGCATTTTTCAACAGAATGGTATCGTGTTTGCGCTCGTCGGACATCACATTTATATTTTACACAAACATCATAAAGAAGTATTGAAAAAAACGACGTTAGGGAAATTTACTAAAAGGGAATCGGAATTCGTCGGGGGAATGGAGTCATTCTTGGAGAAACGACAATCCTTCCAAAGCTTTCGGCTCGGCCTCCAAGCCTTCATCAGTGGTCGAATCAATTCGACATCCTCATAACATCCTCTGTTATGCCCTGTATCTTCCCTAGACAGATTGAGAGACAAAACTCTGGAAGTTCCTAATTGATTTGACCATTGATAAAGGCTTGGAGACCGAGCCGAAAGCTTTGGAAAGGATTGTCGTTTCTCCAAGAGTGACTCCATTCCCCCGACGAATTCCGGTTCCCTTCTAGTAAATCACAAAGAAGATCTTCTTTGCTCGTCGACAAGCCCGCAATATTCATTGAAATGATACTAAGGGCCAGTCATAAAAAGGACCTTTCCGTGTTGAGTGTGGTCATAACTGCAAAGAATTGCAGGGTTTCACTTGTTTTGTGTATGGGGTTTCGCGTGAAAAATGCAGACACTCTATGTTTAGCCTCGTGATACAAGGATTAGTCAGTACCCGGGGACTGTCCAGGAGCACCGATTTAGTTCCATACGTTCTAAATACGCGTGGAGGTTCCTTTCTTGCTCCAATGTAATTTAGGTAAACAACAAAAGCTTCCACTTGATAATCGTTACAATATGACCACAAAATGCTTTGATAGCTCCGATAATTTTATAGGGAATATCATTGAGTTATTTGCTTAAGTCTTTACACAAAACTTCAAAATCTAAATAATTCTTTCTATAGTCATTCATCTGGATTTAGGAGTCTTTTATATCTATTTT